>NW_026558222.1:0-21407 GCF_026930045.1 Uloborus diversus
ATCTCATTTTGAGATAAAAGAGTCAGAGTCGAATATCCAAGAATCGGAGTCAGTCATTTGTCCTCCGTGTATAAATGTTTGCCAAAGCTACGAAGTCAGAGTCGAAGTCGGGGAGTCGGAGTCCGATTAATTGTCGGGAACATGAGTCAGAGTCGGTGTCAGGTGTCCCTGAATTCTCGGAGTCGGAGTCGGGAGTAGGTCTTCAAGAGCTATTTCCAACAAAGTTTGTTTGAAGTAAATCCGCCTTTAAGTTCGGAATCTATATTGACTTTCAGTTTTCCCTTAGGCGCTAATGTTAAGAGATTTGAACTGTTCAAAATTGAACGAAAAATTGTTCAAATCAAAAAATGAATTATGGGAATGAGATGTCCTCGCCGAGATCTTTCTAACAAAAAAAAAATTTGTTCGAATCGGACTATTCATTCAAAAGTTATTAGGGGGGGGGGACAGACAGACAGACAGACTGACAGACAGACCGACAGACATTTTTCCCCATCTCAATACCCTACTTTCCAATTTTTAATTTTTCAATATTTATCTAACTATTTTATTT
The DNA here is from genome assembly GCF_026930045.1 of Uloborus diversus. Taxonomy (NCBI): domain Eukaryota; kingdom Metazoa; phylum Arthropoda; class Arachnida; order Araneae; family Uloboridae; genus Uloborus; species Uloborus diversus. Next base: position 554 of record NW_026558222.1, read on the forward strand.
ATTTTTGACTTTTTTTTGTTTTTCGGGATATTTTTAAGATGTATTAAGGCTCTTCTAAACCTCTCCGTAAAATCAGATTCGACGAAAACACGAAATCTGTGGCAACACAGGGGGGTGTATCTGGGAGGGGCTAACTCGATTTTTTTGCACTGCTAATTGGCCAGATTTCATGATGGACAACGTCAATCATTGAGTTGTTGAAAGGACAGTCGTAAATCTAAGCTGCCCCCATCGGTACTCCTTTACCTCTGGGGCAGAGAGCGAGCTAAGAAGGATTCTGTTCCAAAACATGTCCCCCACCCCTCCGGCCTGTTTCCCACCACGACAACAGATCGGGTAGAAGGGTGTAGTATGAGGGTGAAGAAAAAAGAATCCAATTCTCCTATTCTATTCTACCACCCTTCTCACTTTTACTTGAAAACTTTGGAACCGCGGGACAATTCTACACATTTACTCTTCGAATCGAATTCTGTATTTGTTTTGCAATTCATGGGCGGCATAATCTTCGTTTTTTTTTTATTTGTTTTATATTTATTCGTTCAGTTCATTCGTTTATGTATTTTTCAATATATAATTGAGGGGGAGAGGGCGAGCGGAACACTGATGATCTTTATAACTTTATCGATAAAAGATTGCTTTGCTTTTTACAGAAATTTCTGTAACTATTCTTGAAAAGAAAAGCAAATTAATCATAGAAAAATGTCGAAGAATTTCTGCGGATGTCGGTGTGAGCATAAAATAAAAACATTTGGTAGTTGTGTAGTTAGGTTTGCTGATAGCTAGTTTGATGAATGTTACAATTAATAAAAAGGCATAAATAGTAAATCTTTCGAAAACAATCGCGCCCTGTACAAGGATTTTCTGTGCAGTTTTTAATTAGAAAATTATGCTTTTGTTTTGTCTATGAATTTTCTGCGCATCAAAAGAGGAAATAAAGAAACTGACGAATCTGCATGTTGGCACGATAGAAAACAGGAAAAGAAAAAAAATGCTGTTGTCTTGTTAGTGATCAGAAGGATACCATATTACCAGTGGCGCACATGAATTTTTTAAAGGGAGGGTCCAAGGTCGAAAGTCTCATTCCATTATTACGCCGTCAAACATATTGACTTGATTTTATCGATTCCCGAGAACAAAAAACAGTAAAAAATAAGCTAATGAATAAATAATTAGCATTAAGTAAAGAAATAACCAGAAATTAAATAATTTACGCTTTTATTTTTCTCATAATAAAAAAATGAATTCAAGTTCAAAGGATCTCATTTCAATTTGTAATCACAAAACTAAAAACATACTTATTACTGTGTATTCATTTATAATCCCTATTCTTCTTCTCGTAGGCTAAGTGCACAATATTTTAAAAAATCTCTTAACATGCGGGTTTTATTTTTTCACTTATTAAAACAGAAGTTATTGTAACCTTTGTTTGAAATTATTTCACGCACAAAATATAGAATCGTAATCGATCGGGGAAAAAAGCAAGACCTATGGGAGGGGTCCTGACCCCCTGGACCCTAGTGTGCGCCACTGATAAATACCCACTAAGGTTTTCATTATTTATACACGTGTACTAAATAATTAGAATGAAATGACACCTCTCAGTAATGCTAAAAGCAAATTATTGCAGAGCTTAGTATTTTTGACAGTTGCATGCAGAATCAACGCTTGATTTAAATCTGAGAAAAGCCATGTTACTGCGTACAAAAGCCCTTTATCACGCTCTGAATGCAAATTGGGAATTTTACTGTTGTTTTTCTAGGACTTCAATTCAAACTTTCGTCGATGTACCTATTCATCAACATTTTAAGATAATTTCAATTCATTGAGCGTATTGTTAAAAGAATAAAAATTATATATTCACAAATTTTACCAATGCATATAATAAAACGTAAGTAATTGAACTCTAATGGTTTAAATATACTTCGAAAGAATGAATGAAGTGTAAGAAAGCGTACAGTAGTTCAAAATAGTCAGCAAGTGGTATTTAGGAATTTCCGTATCATAAAAATTTGATTTCTTGATCTTGAGGCAAAGAATTTTTTTCTTTCAGTTTGACACTCTCTGTTATTTAAACATTTTGTTCACATAGTAGGAAATAAATAAAATTCCTTATGAAAATAGAGTGGCGTTAAACAATATGAGTAGCACAGTATACAAATGAAAAACGTTATCTATCATGAAAGCGTCTCGAAAAATATTTACGTGTACCAACAACTACGCTGTTGTAAAAAGATTGCCATCAATCATGAAACGAGAAAAAAAAAATCCTAAAAAAAGGAAGGAACATTGTTTTGTTAATATTTTCGAAAAATATTTTCGTTTAGAGTTGAAAACTGTCATATGACAAAAAGAAAAAAAAATGCATCGATTCAATGAATCAAATGTATGATCATGTTCAATATCGATAATTATAGGAAAAAATAGATTGCAAAAGACACAAAATTAAATAAGCATTATTCGAAAGGAGAGACAGTGAGGCACTCAATTTATGTGCCGAATTAATTATCACTATGAGGAACTTTCTTGTTCCCAGTCTCATTCGCTGTACGCAAAAGAGAAGACTTGTTTATCCAAAGTGGGGAAACAAAGTGCAAAAAGTGAGAAAAAATTATACATGAAATCAAATGAATTGATATCGTTCCATCTTCAGTATTGGAGGCAAACAAAATAACATGAAAATTCAAAAAAAAAAAAAAAAAAAAAAAATGAGCAAGGAAAAATAGTACTGTGGCTCTAAATTACTGTGACAGTATCACCATACTAAACTTTCTTGTTCGCAGCCTCATTTCTTTTCATGCAGTCACGATGATTGACAAATTCGGATTGCAAAAATAAACTTTATGTAACATGAAAAGATTTCGGAAAATGCATTGTAAATTGTGAATAGAGTTCTTTGATTGTGAGCATGCGCAAATGATCAAGACGAAAGTTCAACTAATGATACTTCTTGAAATATGGAGAATTTTTTTGATATGAAGTGCTGCTGGCGTCATTGCTTTCTGGATTCTTTGAAAAAAATACTTTCAATTAGTGTTTTAAAGAGCCATTTGGGCGGAAAAAAGCATCACTTTATACATGAAATTGAATGAAGCAAATATGATCTTGTTCCATCTTGAGTATTGGAGGCAAACAAAATAATATGAAAATTCAAAAAAAAAAAAAAAAAAAAAAAAAAATAGCGAGGAAAGAGTACTGTAGCCCTAAATTACTGTGATAGTATCACCACACTGACCTTTCTTGTTCGTAGTTTCATTTCTTTTTCATGCAGTCACGATAATTGACAAATTCGCCCTGCAAAATTCGTATTGCTTTCTTGATTCTTAGAAAAATATACTTTCAACTTGGGTTTTAAAGAGCCATTTGGGCGGAAAAAAAAGCACCAATTTATTCATAAAATTGAAGGAACCGAATATGATCCTGTTCCATGTTGAGTGTTGGAGGCAAACAAAATAATATGAAAATTAAAAAAAAAAAAATGATCGGAGAAAAAAGGTTGTGAGGTACAAGGGCGGATTCAGGGGAGGGTCAAAGGGTCAGCCGACCCCCTGTGAGAAGAATGTCATTATGATTATTATTAAACTTCAATTCTTTACATCCGAAAAAATAGTACATGGAATCAATGTCAACATTTTTTTTTTTTTTTTTTTTTGCTCGGTTCTGTAAGGTAGTTCTTTTTAGCTCGTCATAATTCAAAGAATTGACTGGATTTGTTTACTGAGGAATTGCTATTTTGATTTCTTTGTTCATTTTCAAAAGCGCAAATTTCTCTAATGAGCTTAACTTTTTCCCCAGTTCTCCTCCCCCTCAAACCACATGTTGTGCGTGTTATGGGTGCTTTTTTATTACTATTTATAGATGTTATCTCATATAACCAAAGCTTACGGTGACATGACCAGCATATCTGCCGAAAGAAATGTGACTTTTGATGAAAGTTTGAGGGAATATGATCCATGGCTCAGGCTGTGGCATTGAAAATTTAGGGGGAGGGGAGGTAATTTGAATGGGTTTTGACTTGGGGGGGAGGGGAGTGCTTCGTAGCATATGAGGCGGTACGCTCTCCTGCATGGAATGATGGGCAACCCTGATTAACTGCTACTTTTTTACGTAGGAATAATAACGATATCCATTGAAACTTGACCCCCCTTACAAAAATTTCTGGATCCGCCCCTGTTGATGTACTAAATCATACTTGCTGATGACAGTATCACCGTACTGAGCTTTCATGTTCGCAGTCTCATTTCTTTTTCATGCAGTCACGATGATTGACAAATTCGCATTGCAAAAATAAACTTTATGTAACCTGAAAAGAGTTTGGAAAATGCATTGCAAATTGTGAATAGAGTTCTTTGATTATGAGCATGCGCAAATGATCAAGACGAAAGTTCAACTGATGATACTTCTTGTACTAGCGAGAATTATTTTGATATGAAGTGCTGCAGGCGTCATTGCTTTGTTGATTCTTTGAAAAAATACTCCCACTTGAGGTTTTAAATAGCTATCTGGCCGAAAAGCATCATTTTATACATGAAATTGATTGAATCAAATATGATCCTGTTCCACCTTGAGTATTGGAGGAAAACAAAATAATATGAAAATTTCAAAAACATTGATCGTAGAAAAAAGGTTGTGAGGTACTAAATTACTTGCTGATGGCTGTATCACCACACTCAACTTTCCTTGTTCGCAGTCTTATTTCTTTTTCACGCAGTTGCGAAGATAGACAAATTCGCTTTGCAAAAATCGACTTTATGTAACATCAAAAGAGTTCGGAAAATGCATTGTAAATTGTGAATAGAGTTCTTTGATTGTGAGCCTGCGCAAATGATCAAGACGAAAATAAAAGTAATGATAATTATTGAAATATGTACAATCTTTAAAGGAGAAGCATTTTGATACGAGGTGCTGACTTTGCTGATTCTTCGAAAAAATACTTTCACCTGTGGCTCTAAAGTCACAGGGGAGGAAAAAATGCAAGAAATTGTGTATGTATATATATATATATATATATATATATATATATATATATATATATATATATATATATATATATTGGATTAATCAAATGTGATCCCTTTCCATTTTGAGCATAGGAGGAACACAAAATAATATGAAAATTTAAAAAAACAATTATCTGGGAAAAAGATAGATACTGGCTGATGAGAGTATTACCATAGTGAACTTTCTTGTTCGCAGTCTCCTTCTTTCCTTTTTTTTCACACAATTATAATGACTGATAAATTGATATTGTAAATAAAAAAATAATAAAAAGAAAAACCTTTATCTAAAATGAAACATTAAAGAGTTCGAAAAAACCATTGTGAATTAAGAGAGTAGATCCATGGTCACGCCGTCCTTATGTGCGAGGTCGTGAGGCGCACTACGGCGCCAGAGTCAAAACGGCGCCTTTCACTACCAATCAAAAATGTTCCAAATGGGGGGAATCTCTCCAACCAAAGAAGGAAAAAAAAGAACTTTTCATTATATCCAGTATCCAACAGGGCCCGCTCAGCCCAAAGTGATGCCCAGGCCCTGGCAAAATTTGGTGCCCCCCTCTCACAGGAATATCTGCAATTTTTTTGTGTGGAAGTTTTCAAAAACGGGAAGAAATAAAGAAATTTACCCCCATTTTGGTGCTCCTAAAATTGTGGTGCCCAGGTCCATGGACCTACCAGACAGGCCCGTGTCCAGAATTTCATAAAGGGAGGGGTTTTGGTTTCAATGTTTTTTCTTTCTTACCTGCACTGTCAGAAAAACACAACAGTGGCTCAAATAATTCATTTCTGTTTAACGGCTACAATGAGGGGCATAACGGTGTGTGTGGTAAGGGGGGGGGGGGGTCCAAAATCTCAGAAGATGTGTTTTCAAGTGATATTACCAATTCTATTATTGTATATTTTACATACAGTAGACATGCCTAGTTTTTATTCGGCTCATGTTTATCCGGATCAAACTTGTATAGTTAAAAAATATATATTTACTTAAATAATAACTTAAAACTTTGAGTGCATAACAGTGCTGCAACTAGAAAATAAGTTTTAAGGGAGACATGTTGAAAAATAATCTAATCTAAAAAGGGTGCCGGGGTTCCTCCCCCGGGAAATTTTGATATTTTTAGTACTGAAAACGGAATTTTAGACGGTCTTTGGCTCCGCGGAAATTTGTAGAAATTTAAGTCGTGGAACGCGATTATAGGCCATATTTATTAACGTTATGGCAAGGAATGCGGCTCAGAGACTCTCCCTAATCGTTTTTTTTCCTTGAAAAATAGATTAAAATTTATTTTTAATCTCCCTTTCAAATTTTTGAAAGTGAAGTTCAAAAACGCAATTGCAGATTAACTTTGAAGATTTTTACGAGGAAGGGATTCTGATGCTAACCTTTGGATTTTCCTAAAAAGTTCTAACAGTATTCTAAGATATTAGGAGGAGGGGTTCAGAGGTTATTCTACTTAAATTTTTAGTTAGTTTTGTTTGAAGAACGTAATTTTTGATGATATTAGGAAGGCGATTCGAGGACTCTTGCTCGCATTTTTTCTGAAACTGGAGTCTCAGAAACGCAGTTGTACGACCATATTTGGTAAAATTAGGGCCCTTTTAAAACTGAAACAAAACCAAACCCGAGTTTCGGCGACGCAATTTTAAGCAATGTTGATAGAATAAGCGATGTTGTTCGGGTGATTTTTCTGGAAATTTTGCGAAACTGAAGATCTGGAAACCAAAATTTGAAATGCTCCGTAATGCTTTTGGCACGGGGGGAGGGGGGGTCGTAGGAGTAGCATTTTGAAGAAGATTTTATTATTTTTAGACAAACTAGAAAAAAAGGAAAAAAAATGCTGGGAAACTTCAATGAGAGTGAGAGAGATTGTGTGTCTAAACATGCTTTTCAAGAGTGCAATCTTTTACACTGAAATCACGTGATGCTAGTTAATGCATACATCAGCATTTTTCTTCTTCGTGTGGAGGCGTGAATGCTGTTTAGGGTTAATAGTACACGAAGCTGAACATATGAGGCGCGAGAAATTTTCTATTCTTCATTTTGGATCTTGAGGAGAATATGTTGTACTATAATTTGTGCAATATGTCTTTTTGTGATTTTAAATTATTGCTCGCGGAAATTCGACTATTTCATTTTATCATACATAAAAACTATGGTAAGTGTATTTGCATAAATTTTACTTGTGCGTAATATTTGTATATTGTAGACTACAATTTTGGCTAACTTTTTAGTTGCAAAAAGTAACGACTTGACCATAATTACTCGATTCCTCTCCCCCTCCTTTTTTTTTTAACTATTTGTGTGTCAGAAAAAGAGCTTTGGACAATGTATTTGTTTTAGATATCATATTCAATGCCTTCCGTATTTTAGAATTGTTAATATTTAAAATATTTTCTTTTTCCTAAACGCATTAGCATATCAGAGGAGCTACTGAACTCGAAATAAGTTCGAGATATGAAGTGAAACTGTAATCACACACGTGCACTGTAATCCAAAATTAAATACACATTTTTTTCAAAATCAATTAAATGACAAACGTATTTTTTTCTACGTCATATTGGTCTACAAAACGTCAATCCAGCTGTTAACTATATTTTCGCCGAACGCCACTGCATAAAGGCGCTCAAAAGACATTTGCACAACGGCGTTGATCAGGCTTGGCGCGGACCTGAGTAGAGCTCTTTGATCTTGGTTATGCGCAAATGATTAAGACAAAAGTTCAAGCAATGACAATTCTTGAAATATGTAGATGAATCTTCAAACGAGAAGACTCACATTTTTTCCCATTATAAGATGCAGTAATTTACACAGATTCTTTAGACAAAATAACTTCTACACTCAAACGGTGTACTTATATTAAAACAGCATTGAAAAATATATCACCTAAATAATTTCAAAAACTTATCGAGGAACTCGAAAAAAGAAAAAAAATGCGTTTTTTTTTAGAACGGATGTCACCGTCGAGTCACATAGATACAAGACTAACACAAAAAACGACAAAGAATGAATGGTCATTAGTAGGGATCCAGTTTATTGCCTGGCGAGGCCTGTGGCGAGGCAGAGGGGAAAAGCGGAGAAGCAGCCAAAGACCCTGGGGGAGAAGAGAAAGTGGTCCCTCAAAGTGGGGTGTGGGGGGGAAATGGGTGTGGTCTGGTGGAAGGCGTGTTTTTCGCAGTTTTTCTCAATTTTTCGAAAATAAGGCTTTACTCCGTGGAGAATATCAATAGAACAAATTGTCTCAGAAACAAACTCAAAATATGTTTTTAAAGAGAAATGTTCAATCTCTTGCGCTCCTTTTTCCGTTTTTCCATATCATTTTTCAAACGTGTGAAAATAGTCGTTTAAAGTTTTAAAATGTTATTAAAAAAATTTCAAAATAACTACAGAAAAAATAAAAAAGAGCATCTCTAGTTCTAAGTCATAGCCATCGTTTAAAACAAACCGCATGAAAATATTCCAGTAATTTCTCGTGTTATGCTTTGTATAGGTAGCAGATTTTCCCGTAGAGAAAGCATTAGCGTCGAAAACCAAGATGGACGGTATAGAAGAGCCTTAAGTGTTCCTTTAACTTCCCCAACAATCAACTGCGATAGATATTGCGCAACGCTAAAAAAAAAAACTCAGGCGAGCTATCCAGAACCGCCGGCAAGGACCGGACGACTGATATAGATACCCTGAGATCTTGACATTGTTGCCAAACCTAAAACAGTAGTTTTAATACACGTGTAAGGACTGTTGCGAGCAAAAAATCCCTTCCGGAAGGAATTTCTGGCTGCGCTAGCGCGGAACGTGCGTGTTTAAGTAGTTATTTACGTTCAAAAAAGCTTTCACAACTTATGTAAGAGTGAAGGCTTTCACGGCCGGTGTCAATATTATGAAAGGATTCCGGGCTGTTGTGCCGTGGTCTGAGTGTATATTCTCCAAACGTTTCGGCTGCATCTGCGGCAGCCATCCTCAGTGGTTCCGAGTTCGTAACTTCCAGGGAAGAGACTTCTTGGCAACTGGAAATGGAAATGGAATTTGGTTCTGGAGCTCTTAGACGGGTGTCTGTAATCTCCAATGGAAGGATGTCGAGAGTAGCTGACTGTGATGATTGGTGTAATGATATTGGAGGCAAAGCCGTCGAGGAGCAAGGGTCGTGATTGGCCGAGAGCAAATCCGGAGAGTTGTGGTGCACCAGTGCCGTCATCATCGCGCCACCTGGCGGTTGTAATCGGAAGGTGTCATTTCCTGAGCCGACACAACGGAGGAAAGAAATGGGATGCAAGTGTCGAAGTGCTGTCAACATTTATAGGGCATGGGTCCTCTTGGTTCTGGACTGGGATTGGCTGGTGAACGTCCGTCTTCATCGCTTCCTGATTGGAGCTTAAGCTCTCCTTTTCCTGCTCGGGGATTGGCTGCTGGGGATTCAGCTGAAGGTCCGTCCTTGTTTCTGATTGGCTGGAGGTTCTTGTTGTTTTGATCCTTTTCAGTATGGGATGCCAGAGCTTGTTTATCTTTATTCCTTCTTCTTTTTTGTTGAAGTTATTTGGATGTTTGAATATCTCGATGGCTTCTCTGTTCAATCTCGCATAATAATGGCAAGTCCTTGAAAGTATTTTTGTCTCTTTGAATTTGATGTCATGGTTCCCCTCACTAAAAGTGTGTTCTGCGACTGCTGACTTCTGAGTGTGGCCTAGTCGGCAATTTCTTTGATGTTCTTTGATTCTAGTGTTGACGCTTCTCTTAGTAGTTCCAATATAGGTAGAATCCAGGGAATCTTGTAAACACCTGCGGCGGACAAGGGATCTCTTGCATCTTTCACAGATCGTAATAAGTCGCTGGTTCGGTGGGTGGGTTTGAAAACAGTCTTGATCTTGTGGCGTCGCAGAAGTCTTTCGATTCTATCAGTGACGTCCTCAACGTAGGGGAGGTAGGCTGTGGACTTGATCGGATCTTCTTAAGTGGCTGTTTTTTTATTTTGGGGTGGAAGGCTCTTTTGATCTCCTGCTTTGAAAAACCGTTGGCTTGGAAAACATTTGTGAGGTGGGAAATTTCATGCTCGATAGCAGTCGGTTCGCAGATTCTGTTGGCTCTCACGAATAAAGTTTTCATTACACCTCTCTTCTGTCGAGGATGGTGAGTAGAGTCCTTGTGTAGATAGCGTAGTAGTCTATATGGAGCCATGGAAAAGACGAACTTCACCGATTTTTGACTCACATAAACAGCCAACATGAGAATATCCAATTTACGATGGAAACCGAAAACGAAGGGAAGTTGCCTTTCCTGGATGTCTTGGTCAGTCGCAGAGATGACGGATCCCTAGGCCATCGTGTTTATCGCAAACCTACACATACTGATCGCTAAACAAGCTCTGGCATCCCATACTGAAAAGGATCAAAACAACAAGAACCTCCAGCCAATCAGAAACAAGGACGGACCTTCAGCTGAATCCCCAGCAGCCAATCCCCGAGCAGGAAAATGAGAGCCTAAGCTCCAATCAGGAAGCGATGAAGACAGACGTTCACCAGCCAATCCCAGTCCAGAACCAAGAGGACCCATGCCCTATAAATGTTGACAGCACTTCGACACTTGCATCAGTTGCCAAGAAGTCTCTTCCCTGGAAGTTACGAACTCAAATTGATTTGAATTCTACAGAATCTACTGTTAAATGAAAAAAATAAAAAACAAATATGTTTGGCCATCACAGTCAGATATTGCGACTGTAGAGAACTGTTCCATTTTTTGTGGTCCCTTTTAATCATCGGTTTAATGTTCCTTTTTATGTGAAAACAGCTATTACTCTTAAAATCAAAACTGCGTGCCGACTGATGAAACAGCAATAACTTTTTTCTTCTCTAAAATATGTTTTTAACGTCAAGATGTGCCATTTAACATTAATTTATGTAAAATTACCTGCTTCAAATTAACATTAATTATGTTTCTTATGATGATGAAATTTGTATGTAATCTAAAAGTGAAAAATAAAGTGATTTTCCAGTTTTTATTAACATGTGCCAATTACTGGATCACAAGGTGTCATACACTATGGTATTAGGTGCCAATTACTGGTGATTTTGATAACTTTTTATACACATATTTTTATAAAAATATCCATTCAAATATTTTTGCTTTTAGCGAACTGAATAGATGCACAGATGTTCATTCTTTGATACAAAAATATTTACAAGTAAATATTTCTTTTTTAAGAAATGAAAACAGAGGTAAGTTTAACAAAAAACTCTTAAAGTGCCAATTACTGGAGTTGTTACCCTAATTTTTAGGCTCTTGAAAATGCAGTTGCAAATCGCAGTTCTTAAACTAATGCAGGTTAAAAAGTAAATTGTATAAAATCATTCTAAAAATTTCCTTCAGATTTGAATTATGTCCCAAAAATACTCTAGAAAATGTATGCATTAAGGCAAGGAATGGTGAAAAAGCACAATATATTTCTCATAACTTTTATTTTAATCTTATATTCATTTTTCGTGAGATAATTTAAAACCTCCTCTTCATATACATGAATATGTCTTTAAGAATGTCAAATGCTAGCTAGTAACTGTTTCGATCGTTCTATGAGAATTCGGAGGGAGCCAAGAGAGACCGGATTTTTCTCTCTAGGTTTCCCAATAAAGATTTGTGCAGCGTTGGAAGTGCTGACTAAACCATGATCCCCTTTTTCACTAAAAAAGTCCATTCTAGCCCTCTTAGGGCTAAAAGTACGAGTTCCGATCCCGAAATATTACTTAAATGTTTTAGAATTTGAATGTATTTTGTAAATACTTCCTAAACTATAAGCAGTAAGGCGTTTTGTTGAAACCTAACCAGCTTGGAAAAGTTTAAACACTGTTTTTCCTTTTTTGATCTGAAGGGGGAAAATTAATGCACTGGACTTATGGGAGGGGATTTAACCCCATACCTCTCCCGTGGCTGCTCCAATGCCTGTCGCTTTTACTCAGCCTTTTTTCAAGAGTTATATAATTAGCTTCAGCGATAAAAACCCAGAATTAGGGTGGCTTTCCCTTTCCCCAGAAATTTCCGCTCGGGCCAAGGTCCCTGCTTTCTCCCCCTTAGATCCGGCACTGCTTTTCGGCCAACTTTCCCCTATAATTTAATTTAGCTGAAACTAAGAGAAAAGTAATCTTATCTTCTTTATCTTTACTAATAATAAAGCTGAAAGTCTCTCTGTCTGGAGGATGTCTGGATGTCTGTAGGATGTCTGTGACGCGCATAGCGCCTAGACCGTTCGGCCGATTTTCATGAAATTTGGCACAAAGTTAGTTTGTAGCATGGGGGTGTGCACCTCGAAGCGATTTTTCGAAAATTCGATTTCGTTCTTTTTCTATTCCAATTTTAAGAAAATAATATCATAAGATGGACGAATAAATGACGAAATTATCATAACGTGGAACCGTAACATGGGCACAAGCCAATGGGCGAGATACGAAATTATCATAACGTGGAACCGTAACGTGGGCACAAGCCAATTGGCGAGAAAATTCACTACACATCATTTGTAAATATACAGGCGAACCAAAAGACCTTTTAATTTGCTATTACGGGCGAAGCCGTGCGGGTGCCACTAGTTACTAATAATAAAGCTGAAAGTCTCTCTGTCCAGAGGATGTCTGGATGTCTGTGACGCGCATAGCGCCTACACCGCTCGGCCGATTTTCATGAAATTTGGCACAAAGTTAGTTTGTAGCATGGGAGCGTGCACCTCGAAGCGATTTTTCGAATATTCGATGTGGTTCTTTTTCTATTCCAATTTTAAGAAAGAAAATATCATAAGATGGACGAGTAAATTACGAAATTATCATAACGTGGAACCGTAACATGGGTACGAGCCAATTGGCGAGCAAATTCACCATACATTATTTGTAAATATACAGGCGAACCAAAAGACCTTGAAATTTTTCTATTACGGGCAAAGCCGTGCAGGTACCACTAGTATTAAAATAAAATGGACAGATTTATGGACAAGCGTGATTAAAATTGCGGGGAAACAAGACATTTGTACTAAGTGACTGTAATACGTAATTTGGGGGCTCCTTTCTAGATGGAGGGCCCCGGGAAAGTGATTCGAATACCCTCCCGCCTATCAGTTCATCTCTGCATCTTTCATTTCAAAAATAGCCAGAAAATCACAAAAAGATATCAACAATCGTCGTTATACATGAAACTATGCACGATTGTTGACACTTACCACAACAATTCAAAAATCGGTTTAACTGTTGCTTGTTTGTTGCAACAATGCTTGGTTTCTACAACAGAGTGAAAAAAATTTCAACTCGTCACTTTTGAGTGGATGTGATAACTTGCTGTTTGAATTCCAACTCACGCGATTAAAATTTCAACTTTTTGTGGAAAATCTGCGAAAAATTGTGAGTATAAGCTTTCTTTTTTGTTTTACGCAATGATGCAAGACTGTTTTAGTTTTAATTTCAGCAGTTATTAAAACATTTATACTGAATTGACGTTTTCCGGGTCTAGGAATTTCAGATCCACATGAGTGACCTACCGTCAATAGAAATCAGTATACTGTAATGAAATATTGAAAATGTTATTCCCTGTAAATCTGTCAATAGTACAGTTATCTGTCAATAGTAGTTTACAGTAAGAAGGGTATTTTTCAAGTGCGTCAAATTAAATTTTGTGATAATGAAAACTAGTTATGCTTTTCATGCGCTGGTATGAAGCATAGGCGGCCATACGGGGGGGGGGCGGTGAAAGTACCTCCTCCCCTAGAAAATAGAACTTCCTTGGTTTTAGCCCTTTTTTTCCTTGCGAAAATGTAAAAACATTTCGTCGCCAGCAATCAATGAATAAGCTATTAAAAGTGTCAAATTTTAGTAACTGTAATCTGTACTGAAATCGGTTTCTATGGGGAAAATATCCTGCTAAATCATAGGGGAAATACGTGAAATACACCGCCAGCTCAGTGATTTCCAGCCGAGGACTGCAGTTTCGTGCTTATTAGCAGGCGGTGTATTTCATGTATTTCTGCTTTAGCCCTGGCAATTAGGCGGTAATGTACTGAATATACCTTGCCTCGCGTTCAATCTTCGAGTTGAACCGAACCATTGCTTCGGTCACTCGTCTTGTCTGCTAAATCTATATTAGCTACCAGTTTGTTTCGCACTCTTGGCTTCCTTAAGAGGTTTTCCATCTCCAGCTCAGTCATTTTCCTACGCCGGGTTGATGAGTGCTAATAAGCACGAAACTGCAGTCCTCGGCTGGAAATGACTGAGCTGGCGGTGTATTTCACGTATTTCTGCTTTAGCCCTGGCTATTGGGCGGTAATTTACTGAACATAGGGGAAATATCTAAGCCCCCCCCCCTTAAAATTTTGCATATGAGCGGCTATGGTTTGAAGTGTTTTAAGCTTGATATAATGCAAAAAGTACGACTATTTCAGTTTCTATCTTTACTTTAGTACTTAAAAAAAAACTTGATGTAAAAATTTGAAGGTAGTAGATGGATTTTGTTTCAAAGTCTTCGACCCACTTAAGAAAAGTCGAAGATGTGACACTGGCTGTTACACAAATCAGATGGTTTTAATCTTCGATCTTCATACCAAACTTGCCACAACACACAATCGGGTGTTTGTGTGTATTCTTCACATATTTTAATTTTGATGGCATTTTTTTAGACTAGTGAATTAGCCCCCCCCCCCCCCGGCCCCTTCTAGACAAAACTCCAACTCCGCCGCGCGAGTAACTAACTAAACTAAAACCCGCGAGTCTTTTATCACTTCTGTCATTGTCGACAAGTATTAATTTTACTGGTGTTTGCAAGCAAAACGTCAAATCCTCTCTGAGCAACTACATTATTTGTTGATCCGATTTTGGAAAAAGTCTTTGTGTGTATCTCTCGACTCGTTTTATTTAAAAGTAGCTGAAAGAGACAAAATAAAAATGTGTGCCACAGCCAGTAACATGGCAAGGTACTTTTCTGTTAGCCGGGCCTAAGCCAAACAATTATGCCCAACGCCAAGCGATTATTCGCCAAATTGATGTAGAAATCTGCCAATTTTCTGACAACTCTTGTTGGGCGTATTCGCTTGGCGAATCATTTGGCGAATTATCGCTTGGCGTTGGGCGATTTTCGCTTGCGCCCGGCGAACGGAAAACTACCCATGGCAACGAATATTACGGCAGCAATACAGTTACAGAACGTCGCCAAATGTGATATTCTTAGTTTACAATAAAAATACCATCATTTTCCCAATGTACTCCTTGTCTACACTCTAGCCAAGCCCGGCTCTTGGGGTTCGCTTAGGCGACCTAGGCGGTCGCTTAGGGCGGCAGATTTTAGGGATGGCAAATTTCGAAACTAATTTTTTTTTTAAAGTATGAATATCTGTATTTTTCGACTTCGTCCTTAATTTTTGCACACCAGTGTAAACATTTTAGAGCAAAAATCCGGTTATTTTTGGGTCCCCCCCTCGTAATAGTGACAATAATAATAATTCAGAGTGTGTACCAGTGCTTGGATATGCAAAACATGTTCGGAAGTAAACTAGAAATTCAACTTACATTTAGAGGCGACAAATTGCTCGGTTTAAAAATCTTTTAAAAATATTAATGTCTGTTTCAGCGCCATGAGATACAATACTTCAACGTTAATAAAAATATAATTTAAAGTGTGTACCAGTGCTTGGATATGTAAAACCCAGCTTGGAATGTAACTAGAATCACCCTTTGATTCTAAAAATTTTACTATTATTTTTATTTTATTAAAATATCATTATTTTATATTAGTACTAGTGGTACCTGCACGGCTTTGCCCGTAATAGAAAATTGAAAGGTCTTTTGGTTCGCCTGTATATTTACAAATAATGTATGGTGAATTTTCTTACCAATTGGCTTGTACCCATGTTACGGTTCCACGTTAGGATGACTTCGTATCTCGCCAATTGGCTTGTGCCCATGATACGGTTCCACGTTATGATAATTTCGTAATTTACTCGTCCATCTTATGATAATTTTGTTCTTAAAATTCAAATGGAAAAAGAACCACAACGAATTTTCGAAAAATCGCTTCGAGGTGCACACCCCCACGCTACAAACTAATTTTGTGCCAAATTTCATGAAAATCGGCCGAACGGTCTAGGCGCTATGCGCGTCACAGAGATCTGATAGACATCCGGACAGACAGAGGAACATTCAGCTTTATTATTAGTAAAGATTATTATTATTCAATGGGGGGTGAACGGCACTTGTCAATATCGCCGGGGGCGGCAGAACTACTAGAGCCGGCAAGGTACCCCCAGTATGGAATGTAACTAGAATCAACCTTTAACTCTAAATATTTTACTATTATTTTTATTTTATCAAAATATCATTATTTTACATTTGTATTAGTATTATTCAATGGGGGAAGGGCGACACTTAACAATATCACCTAGGGCGGCAGAACTACTAGAGTCGGCCCTGCTCTAACCCTGCAGCTCTGCACATTTCTTATGTCTGTTGACGGGTTAAAAAATAAATGACTCATCCGAATTTTATCTTTTACAGGAAAATGATCTTCATTCGTAAATCTCCATCGGGCATCTACGGGATGACCGTGAAACCTTCCTACGACGACAATCGCAGGTAAGACAAAAATTAAAAAAAAAAAATCATTTAAATATTATGGTAAATACTGCATGTCCACTTTAGCATCACTCTGATAAAGCTTGATTACAGATAGATGGCGGATGACCTTAAAACAAAATATCATTTGTATCATTCGTAATCAGGGTTGCCAGACGTCCCGGATTTCAAGGGACTGTCCCGTATTTTGAAAAATTGTCCCGCGTCCCGGGGAACTTCCATACGGGACGGATAAAATCCCGTATTCTAGTTAATAACAATATTTTACCAAACGAGACATTATTTTAAGGGAAAAAATGAAGTAAAACAAAAAATTTGAAATAAAGAGCAATAAGAAAATTTTGTGGATGCAAACGCAAAAATTATTTTCGTTTTAATTTGGTTTTTGTTTTGGCGGCAGACCATAAATATCCGATTGATTGCTTCCTCTTTGCTCATTGACTACATGGCGCAGTGTAGCCCTCAAGGGATCCTGCAACATTAAAACTAAATGGACCAACCAACTAATGTTGGAAATATATCCTGCGCATGCGTCGTCAATCGCAATGAAAACGATTTTAATACATGCTCCGATTGGCGATATTTTGAATTTTAATGCTTTGTAACGATTGAATTTTTCAGATTTATCGTAAAGAGACATTCTACGTCGGAAAGCACCCCTTAAAAATGCACCATATCCAGTAATTGCCCCAAACCTCAAACATCCCCCCCCCCCTTTTCACTTCTAGAAGCCCGTCCCTTAGTTACTGTTCTTGAATCTGGCAACCCTGTTCGTAATAGGCAGAATCTGCCAGAAAATACCGAATAGTAAGAGGTACGATCTCGTTAATCTTATCTATTCCTAAATAATGCCAAAAAACATATTACAAATGATAGAAATTATGTTTTTGCTTTATGGTCATTCGCTTTCTTTTCATGGTCAAGCTATAACAAGAGTCTTGAACGAGTTTTTTTCTGAAAGGTTTGAAACAGGATGAATATCAATATTACATAACACTCAATAACTGTTGTAGGCAAAGCGAACCGGCTTCGCTCACAATTACTTTAATAACGACCTGATGTGTACATCACATGACTTCCTTTTACTCCAATTTAATGCCATTTCACCATTATTGGCAATTTTAATGTGATTAAATTGTTTACTCTCTAAATATTACCAACAGTGGCCAAATTGAAAGCAAATTTAAAATTTAAAAAAAAAGAAAAAAACCATTGCCAAATTAGTCGCCAAGTTGGCGACAAAACTTGGCGACCAAAAGACTGGCGATATATCTTCAAGTGTCCGACAAATTATAACACCACTTGAGTTTAAATCGAAATTAACAATGATTTCCCCCCCAAAAAAGGGCAAAAGACCCCCTTAGGAACATCTGAATGCAACCGAAAGGGAAGGTGCGCAACTAGGCCCCACTAGGAGTCTTCGTACCAAATTTCAACTTTCTAGGGCATACCGTTTTTGAGTTATGCGAGATACATACACACATACACACATACGCACATACACTGGTGTGCAAAAATTAAGGACGAAGTCGAAAAATTAGCATATCAGCTGAACGAAGAGGCAGAGCGGACAGAAAGACTAATCAGGAGATTAAGTAAGATGATGTACGGTAGCACATGCGCAGATATGCAGGCAGACGTAATGGGGGAGTATCTGAGTAGTATAAAGCATGTTGTCGGTGTAAGATCAGTATTTCTGGCAAAGAGATTGCACGCCGTATAGCAGTTAAAATCTCACCGAGTTGCTGCCTCAGCGAGAAATGGCGAATAATCAATCTGTTAGACGACATCTGGATGCTTTTACCCGAGGTCGAATCATTGGGAAGTTGGAGGAAGGCCGCAGTGTGACAAGTGTGACTGCAGAGTTCGGAATTGCTCACAGCATCGTTTCACGACTTTGCTGACAATTTGAAACTACAGGAACACCTATCCGGGGGTTCAGTAGTGGTCGTCCACGAGGAACCACACCCGCAGATGACCGGTATATTGTCTTACAGGCCAGAAGAAACAGGCGGCAGACAGCGGGAGAAATCGCTAGACACACGACACAGGCGATTGGACGACCGATATCGCGTTTTACCGTGGCCAGAAGGCTGCACGGTGGTGGTCTGTTTGCACGACGCCTTACGGTGTGTACCTCTAACGCGTGCCCATCGGAGAAGGCGTTCTCTGTGGTGCCGGGAGCGCCGGAATTGGAGAGACAATGAATGGGGACGAGTACTCTTTACAGATGAGAGCAGATTCAGTCTGAGTAGCGATCCTCATCGCATACTCATCTGGAGAGAGCGGGGAAGCTGCAATCATACCTCGAACATCATTGAAAGGGACAGCTATGGAGGTCGTGGTGTTCTCGTTTGGGGAGGCATCATGCTTGGTAGTCGTACAGACCTTCACATCTTCGATGCAGGTTCAGTCAACGGGACCCGTAATTGTAACGAGATTCTTCTTCCATATGTGCGTCTTTTTAGAGGCGCTATGGGTCCGCAGTTCCTTTCATGGACGACAATGCACCATGTCATCGCACAGTAGCTGCCGAACAGCTGTTAGAGAGTGAGGATATTGAACGTATGGATTGGCTGGCACGATCTCCGGATCTCAATCCCATCGAGCATGTATGGGATTTTCTAGGCAGACGCTTGGCAACTCGTATTTTACCACCAGTAACGATTCGGGAGCTTCGATTGGCGCTGCAAGACGAATGGGCAGCAATGCCTCAACAACTCATTGACACCCTCATTCTCAGCATGGGCAGACGCTGTGAAACCTGCTTAGCAGTCGGGGGAGATCATATCCCCTACTAAAGACCGGATGTTTCTTGCTGGACACCCATCACAGGGATGTTTCGGCCTTCAGTCGCATTGCGCTCCATGCTACTTTTTTAATAAAGCTTCTTTTTATCCCTCCGATTTCTCTTTTAGTAAGTGTTGCTTACATTACACATGTCCTTACGTATTGGGGATCTTACGGTATTAAATGTGTTGATTTGGAAAGTTTTTGTACAAAGTTATATTGAAAAAACCGTCTCGTCCTTAATTCTTGCACACCAGTGTACATGCGTACATACACACGTCACGAGAAAATTCGTAGTAATTAACTCGGGGGTCGTCAAAATGGATGTTTCGGATGTCTGTAGGTTCCTAGGCATACCACGTGTGGTCGGGTCGAAAAAAAAAACATCAACATTCATTCGGGGGTGAGAAAAATGGAAATTATGGCCGATTTTTGAGTGAAAAATTTTCACGAATACAATACTTCATTTTTTGTAAAAGGAAGTAAAAAGTGGATTGGTCTCTACAGCTCTAAATAGGACCTTTCAAAAATTTTGAAAACGGCGCTGCTCCATTTTTGCAGCATACCCTTTAATTGGTTAACTATGATTAATTTCGAAAAGCGGAAATCACGCTTTCAAGTTCTTACTCATCAGATATGTTAATCGTAGTCTCTTTCAAAAAGAAAACCGCTGTGATACTTACGGAAACTAGTAACACTATGTGATAAGAGCATAAAAATTCTAAGACACAAATAAATTTTCCGAGTTTCTAAAAATTGAAATCGTGTATTTTAACTCATACTTGGGTTTAAATCTTTTTCGTTTCTATCATTTTTTTTATAGCTTCAACGGATTAAAAGTTACAAAACTTATTCCTGGATCTCCTGCTGCAGACTATCTTGCTGAAGGGGACGTTATTACACAAATCAACTACAACAACCTCAACCAACTCAACATCGCCTTTGCTCTCACGGAATTCCGCCGGGAAACCAAAAAACCAAAACTCATTCTCAAAATCACGGAAAACAAAACAAAAAATATCATTACGGATGATGTTCAACTTCTCTTAAAAGATCTTGTTAAATTTGCGGATTTAGAAACCCAATTCGCTACAAGAATGGATGAATTAAACTCCATAAATATCAACAATCCCGGCTCAACCCGTGAAACTACTAAAAAATCAAAACGCAAGCCGTCCAAAGTTGCAGCAACATTTAGAAGGTAAGCTTGATTTCTTTCTTTGAATTAAATCACAGTTGCAAAATTGTTTTGATGTGACAGTAGAATAATGCAGTAATATTACTTACACCAGGGGTTCCCAAACTTTTTCCATTCACGGCATCCTTTGTAGAATTAGCATATTCTCATAGCATCCAAGTACAGGTAGTTATCAAAATAATGGAAACACTCTGTGATAAGTGTGTTGGGAATCGCTACTCAGCAGTAAATGTTCTTTTAATAAAGGTGCCTTCTGACTGTCATCACTCACCCTGGTGAATCCAAATGGTGG
>NW_026558223.1:0-21357 GCF_026930045.1 Uloborus diversus
GTTTCAAAAATGCTGATGGAGTTCGTTTTAGACTTTGGAGTAGCGAACAACTATTTTTTACCGCTATATTTGAATCTCATTAGATTTTTTCTCTTGCTTGGTTGGTTCCATTGAGTTTATTGGCGCAAGAGACTGAGTAATCTATACTCAGCTCAAAATCAGAATTATTGGGCGTGATTAAGTTGCGCAAACTGAATTGTGCTCAGAAGTTGAAATATATTGTCACAATATATACATATATATATATATATATATATATATATATATATATATATATATATATATATATATATATATATATATATATATATATAGCAATCTTCAGGAAACTGAAATTGCATGTGGTCTATAACAAGATAAGAACATGATTACAAATTCAGAACAAAAAATTGTTTTATTATGAAGTTATGACACAATAAAGATTGCAAAACCGTAAGTTGTATAGCTTCCTCTAGCAGCTATACAAGACAAAACACGGCGTCGTATGGAGTGAAATAGGTTACCTATGACCACTGGGACTAATTCGAGATTCATCGTTGAAGATAACCTACCTCCTGTATATCACAACCCAGCTAATCAATTGCAGCGAAAATCCAATTGACGAAAGCCCAAACCATCGCAGTAGAAATGCCGGTTCGAAATACCAGCGTCTTTCATTCTACTCAGGGTTGTTTTTCTTGATGCCATCAGTTTCTTGGAAGGTGTTAAACAAAACGGCATGGAACTAATGTTAGCGACCTTGTTGATATGGTAGTAGCCACTTTTATGATTTGCGATCTTCGCTCTCATTTCTGTTTCTAGTATGCCTTAACCCTTAACCGACCACAATGGAGTGATTCATTTATTTTTACCTGCACTAAGCTACTACCATATCGCTCCAACCGAAGTGACGGCATATACGCACTTACAACCAACCTGCTTCTCTGAGACCTACTGTACGTCCCTTTAAAAAGTCCAACAATTGTTCGTATACCTCTAAAAGGTCGTCCTAGTAACTAGCGTCCTTACATTTCGGCAGTTTAGTTTGAAGCGCCTTTTGACACAAGCTTTCACACTTTCAATCAGTCCCATCTGAGCAGAACGCGCTTGCCCTTTCGTCACTGGCGCCGAAATTTAAATCATCTCTTACCAAACTACATTCCTGCCGAGTTTGTTAGTTGCAGCTCAATTTATTCTTGATGCATACATTTTTTTTGTGACAGAATGTATTTCCACTTCTAAACACAATTCAGTTTGCGCTATTTACTCGAGTCCAATGATTCTGATTTTGAGCTGAAAATTTAAGTTGAAGTCCAAGCATTAGAAAAAAATGCTTAAAAAAATGAGTTTCAAAAATAGCGGTGAAAAATTGTTGTTCGTTAGCCCAAAGTCTAAAGTGCCCTCTATTGGCATTTTTTAAACTACATCTTCAAAATTTATTTTCAAGAAAATACTGATAAAAAGAATAATTTTAGCGAAAACTGCAAACGAATCGACCAATTTTTCGGTTTTTTATGATAATTTGAAATTTTGGACTCTCAACTTTAATGGCACCCCTATCCTTTGGAAGACGTTTGGGACACTAGCTTCGACTCCATGGGGCTTGGAGGGGGGGGGGGGGCGCCCGCCTCAATAATTTGTGTTCGTGTGTGTTATTTCTTAGAGGGAGTGGAGAGTGCTTTTTCTTCAGAAGTGCTTAATGTGAAAGCAAGTTTCTTTTTGCATAACGAGGGTCAAGAAAATTGTGACATTTTTGAGGCATATGAAATTTTTAATCTGAAGGCAAAGACTCCATTTAATAAACTAATAGATGTTTTCGTCTGCCTAGACTTACCTTTTCAGGATTTAAAAGGACTGCTTTGCGGTGCGTCAAATGTGATTGGAGTCCTCAGATGGAATAACTGAGCTGGTGGTGTATTTTAAGTATTTCTGCCTTAATCCTGGCTTTAGGGCGGTAACTTACTACAAAATACCTCGCTTTGCCATCAATCTTTGAGTTGAACGCACCATTGCTGCGGTCGCTCATCTGGTTTGCTAATTCTGCATTAGCTACCAGTTTGTTTGGCTCTTTTGGCTCCCTTAAGAGATTTTTCGCCTCCAGCTCATGTGATTCCAATTCCGGGCTGATGAGTGCTAAAAAGCACGAAACTGCAGTCCTCGGATGGAATAACTGAGCTGGTGGTGTATTTTAAGTATTTCTGTCTCAGCCCTGGCTTTAGGGCGGTAACTTACTACAAAATTTACTGTAGAGTTTCTAAAAAAAAGCAACTGTAATGCCGTTTCATGTTTTTGAGTAACAGTTTTCTGTAAGTTTCAGTACTTGTATTGTGGCTACGGCTATCCAATTTCTCATTATCGCTGGCACTCTGCTTCCCAAAATACTAAATTTACGAGAAATGACATTTTTTGCGGGGAATTTTCGTTTTGACAGTGCATACGCCGCCATCTTGGAAGAATGGATTTCAGCCGCCAGATCAAGCCTCTTTCCGGTGAAGCAGATTGGCCGATGTGGAAACGGAAAATACGTGATCTGCTAGATTATCATGAAGGTGCAACTGAAGTTATAGATGGAAAATTGGAAAAACCAGAAGCCATTAATGCCACGGCACAGGAGTCAGAGAGGAAGCAGTATAAAGAACGCTGCGATTTATATCGAAAAGCGAACAGTTACGCTAAATCTATGATCGCAAGCACGGTAACCGATGTTGTATATCAGAAGATTATGGATAAAGAAACAGCTTATGAGGCTTGGGAGTCCTTAAAACAACAGTTTGAAGCCAGTTCAAAAGACCAGTTGTTTAAGATATGCACAGAGTTTTTTGCTTTCAGTTGGATTCAAGGTGATGATGTTTCTACACATATAGCAAAATTAAGAAGTCTCTGGAATGAACTAAATAACGGCCTTGAAGCTAGAAACGAGAGTAAGTTGCCTGATTTAATGCTAGTCTGTAAAATCTTGCATATTTTGCCAAGTCAGTTTGAAACTTTTCAATCTAGTTGGATGCTATTAGCAAAAGATGACAACAAATCTTTTGAAGAATTAACAGTACAGTTATGCATGTTTGAAAGAAATTTTACAAAAGCTGAAGATAGCAAAGTAGTTCAGAAAGCATTAGTAGCAGCAAAGCCTAGTAAGTTTAAAACAAGAAAAGGAGATTTCTGCAATTACTGTAAGCGCAGGGGCCACTGGGTAAAGGACTGCAGAAAATGGATTTCTGACGGAAAACCTGCAAAGAACCAGTCCAAAGATCCAGTATCGGCAAACATAGCGCTGATGTCCGTTTGTGAGGAAGCCTGTGCAGCAGAGACTAGTTCAACAGCATACTGGATTGACAATGGAGCAACTAAACATGTCACAAACTGTTCCAGGTAATTTATTGATTTTATGAAATTTAATAATCCTTGTGGTATTAGAGCTGCTGGAAATGAAACATTAGAAGCACTAGGGAAAGGTACTATCAAGATAAAAACTACAGTAAATGGAAAATGTCAAGAAGTTTGTCTAAAAGATGTGTGGTACGTTCCACAAATTAGCCGGAATTTATTTTCTGTACTCGCTGCACAAGACAGAAATAAGGAAAGTACATTTTTGTCTACCCCCACAGAGTGCTGGTTAAAACTCCACAAAGAAGCAGTGCTTTATGGATCTCGGCGCATCAATGGTACTTTATTCAAAGCAGATATTGAGCCCATCTTACCTGAAAAGGCGATAGAAGTGCATACTGCTGAAGTGGACAGCTCCTTATTACAGCTATATCACGAGAGATGGGGTCACCAAGACAAGCGTCATGTTAGAAGCATTCTCGAAAAAGAATTAGGCATTAGTGTAAACCTAGACAAAGAACTTTGCGAGCCTTGTGTTTATGGCAAAGCACACAGATTATCCTTTGGCACTAGAAAAAAAGTCTCTGAGCCAGGTGAGCTTATTACGGCTGATGTTTGTGGACCTTTTGAAGAGTCGTTTCAGAAGAAAAGGTATCTTGTGCTCTTGAAAGATAGTTTTACAAAGTTTCGATATGGCTATGTTGTGAAAGAGAAATCTGAAGTCAAACAGGTACTGGAACAAATGCTTACACACGCTAAAGTACTAGGACACTCTATAAAAGAATTTCTGAGTGATAACGGTGGCGAGTTCGACAACGAGGATGTCCGAAAAATTTTACGTTCCAGAGGCATCACCCAACGGCTAACAGCACCATTCACTCCTGAACAAAATGGTCACAGTGAGCGTGAATTTCGCACGATCGTTGAAATGGCCAGAACTTTCAGGTATGCAAATTCAGAAGCAGACTTTCCTCCCGCAATATGGGCTGAATTAGTAAGTTCTGCTATTTACATACTTAATAGGACAGGCAAGTCCTCAATAGAAGATGCAAGTCCTCATGAGCTTTGGCTGAAAAGAAAACCACGGCTGAGACACCTAAGAGTTATAGGATCCACATGTTACGCTCATATTCCTAAACAAAAACGGAAGAAAATGGATAGGAAAGCCATCAAAGGCTATCTAGTCGGTTACGATGGAGATGAACGCTACAGAATATATATCAAAAGAGATCATCGTGTGATTCTATCGAGAGATGTGATCTTTCAAGAGAAAGCGAGTAACTGTAATAAAAACTCAGAGCTATTGCAAGACGGAAAAGAGCTCAACCAGGGAAAGAATCCTGAGAAACAAGTTGAAATTAAGGAATTTTCTAAGCAAGATGTTGGAAATCATGAAACTGACATTGAAGAAGATGCCGTTGAGTCTATCCCTGAGATGCAATTAAGAGACCGCTCACAGCTGCAAAAACCTAAGCGCTTTGAAGACCACATGATGGAAGCTGAATCATATGGATATGAATGTGAAAATCCAAATACCTATGCAGAAGCAATTAATTTCAAAGATAGTGGGAACTGGAAGAAGGCAATGCATGATGAAATGCACTCGCTTGAAGAAAACAGCACATGGGAGCTGACTAATTTACCAAAGGAAGCAAAAGTAATACCCTGTAAATGGGTATATAGGTTGAAGACAAATCCAGATGGAAGCATCAACAAATATAAAGCTAGACTCGTTGCGAAAGGTTTCACTCAACGTCAAGGAGTTGATTACAACGAAACATTTAGCCCTGTAGCAAAGTTGGCAACAATACGTGCAGTACTAAGCATGGCAGCTGAAGAGAAAATGCATTTGACACAATTTGATGTTTCAACAGCATTTTTGTATGGAAACCTAGAAGAAACAATTTTTATGCAGCAACCAGAAGGTTTTGAAGACGGTACAGAGAAAGTCTGCAAACTTAAGCGTAGCTTGTACGGCCTGAAACAATCACCACGTTGCTGGAATAAATGTTTCGGACAGTTCCTTACAGATCTGAACGTCAAAGCAAGCGAAGCTGACCCATGCTTGTACATCAGGGAAAGCAAGAAGGGCAAATTGCTCATAGTTTTATATGTAGATGATGGCCTAGTTGCAGCAACTAACCAAGAAGATGCTGAAACATTCTTACGAAAATTAAAAGAAAAATTCAAGATCTCAGAGGGAGAAGTGTCCTGCTTTTTAGGCCTGGAGATCAATCGCAATAATGACCATTCAATTACGGTTAGTCAGAAGGGATACACAAGAAGAATCCTTCAGCGTTTTGGATTTGAAAATTGCAAACCTGTCGCTACACCAATGTTGAAAGACTCTGGATTACAAGAATCTAATACAATGATTGATTTTCCATACAGACAGGCTGTTGGTGCTCTAATGTACCTCATGGTAGGAACCAGGCCAGATTTAGCCTACAGTGTAGGATTTCTGTCAAGATCCCTTGAAAACCCATCTGCAGAAGATATAGTAAGAGTAAAAAGAGTGTTTCGCTACTTAGTTGCTACAGTAAACTATGGAATTACATATCGTGAAACTGTTAAGAAGGGCGTGCTTCTATGTTATAGTGACTCAGACTATGGAGGATGCACTATAACAGGCAAATCAACTTCCGGATATGTAATGATTTATGCTGGAGGAGCTATCTCTTGGCGTAGTCAAAGACAAGCCGTTGTTGCTACCTCAACCACTGAAGCTGAAATAATAGCAGCATCAGAAGCAGCCAAAGAAGTGATTTGGCTCTGCAGACTCTTCCAAGGTATTGTCAACCTAAGGGAAGTGCCAACACTTCAAGTGGACAATAGTGCAGCTGTAAAGCTTTCGCACAACTCAGAGTACCATCGACGGACAAAACACATTGAAATAAGACATTTCTTTGTACGGGAAAAGGTTCTTGAAGGAAAGCTAAATGTTCCACAGGTGTCGACTGAAAAGCAAGTGTCAGATATCCTGACAAAGCCTTTGATGAAGTTGAGACTATTAACATTATGTGAACAAATGGGACTGTTTTAAAAGTAAACAAAAACTATTTAACAAGGGAAAGTGTTGAAACAATGTTAAACTTAGTTTTTGTTTCGCTCCACCAGATCGCGCCACCATTCAATCTGTACATATTTCTTATCCCTCTAATAAAAATTCACTCCTGTTATTGACACCAAACTAGCATGTTGTGTCTGTCACTCTGCTTTTGATAAATAATCTTGACAGTTTGGCTCCCCAAAACGTTTGTTTTGTAGAAACTTGGAGCACAAAAGTAGTGTAACTGAAGCGGCAAAAAGTATGTTCTGAAGTAAGGAACTACTACACACACACACACATTATATACAGGGTGTTCCGTTTTAACCTGCAAGACCTTTATTTTCGCAACAGTTAGGTCTAGATGTAAATTTCCAATTGGAAAAAAGTTCAAAATCAGATGCAAAAGTTAAGATATTGAAAGTTTGAAGTGAAAATAAAAATGAGTAAAAGAATACAAAATTTAACTTTTTATACGGGTCCTAGGTCCCCTAACTTATATTTAGGGAAATAATCTGCATTGAAAATAATTCCAACACGGAATGTTTAACATTAGTACGACCAATATTCACCGAGATATGAAACGCTGCGTTGTGTGACTTACACCACTTTTCACTCGCGGTCAATAACACCTTTTGGGGGAAAATATAGTGGTTAACAAGTGTTTAAAATTACATGTGTACATAGAGTGTGATTTTTCAAATTATTCGAGGTTTTGCAGTGCGTTTTCTCGTATCACGGCATAACATTTGCATTAATTTTTGATTAGCAATGAAAAATATAAATTCCGTATTTTCGGAATAAGCGCCGCATCGTAATGTATTCTCAAAGAAATTTTTTTTTAAATATATACGCCGCCCCCGATGTAAGCGCCGCACCTTCAATATGAGCGCACCCGACATCAAACAACTTAAAAGCACAATCAGTAGTAAAGAAAGCGAGATTAAATGTACACTGCTCGACTTTGAAAATGCAACACCAAGAAGGAGTGTTCAGAAATTTATGCAAGACGTACATCACTGAGTTATGTAAATGATGTGAATTGCGCAACTCTCTGACGCACGTGAAGTGAGATATAAGGGAAGGAACTTGCACAATGGGCAATATTCGTGTCGTCATTTCTGACTGGAGAATTATCGAAGAAATTTTGTTTTTGTCTTGGAGGATACGTGTAACACGACAGAATGCCAGACCGCCGTCAAGGAAGACACTTCAAGCAGATAGACGATTTTACGAGGGGTACGGTGATCGAACTGAGAAGGGGAGGTTGGTCCGTACGTCAAATCGTAGCTGATACCCACACGGATGCGAGCACGGTGCATCGGCTGTGCCGAAGATGGTTGGAGCAACGAAATGTGGCAAGATTGGGAGTGCAGGGGCAGCCAGAGTGAGGTCAGAACGCGGGGATTGACGCATCCACCGACAAGATGTAGCAGACCCACAATTCACTTGTTCCTCGATTCTGCAGCATGTACAAGATACCCTGAACGTCCTCGTGTCAACCAGAACGATTTCCCGTCGTTTGGACGCACGTGGTCTGCAATCACTGCGTCCGCTAAGAAGACTGCCATTGACCCTACAATCTAGACAGCAACGTTTAGTATGGTGCCGGACTAGAGCGGCGTGGTTGACAGAATGGCAAAATGTCGTGTTCAAAGATGAGTCCCGCTTCTGTTTATCCAGTGATAGTCGCCGCATACGTGTGTGGCGTCAACGTGGAGACAGATTTAATCCGGCATCAGTAACTGTGGAACGTCAAACCGCACGACAACGTGGCATAATGGTTTGGGGCGCAATTGCGTACAGTTCCATATCACCTCTAGTTCGTATTCAGGACACTATGACGACCCAACGATACTTGGATAATGTGCTGCGGTAGGTGGCAATCTCTTACCTTCAAGGGCTAAGAGATTGCCTAATGCAATTTTTCAGCAGGATAACGCCCGATCACACAGTGCTCGCATCTGCCAACATGCTCTCCAAAGCACGCAGATGCTTCCATGGCCACCATACTCTCCTGACCAACCGAACATGTGTGGGATGTGATAGGACGCCGTTCGCAAACTCTGTCCCTGCCTCGTTCAGAAGACGAACTGTGGCAAATGGTTGAAAGGGAATGGAGAGCCATCCCTCTGGACACCAACCGCACCCTTTTTGACTCTATGCCTAGAAGTGTTTCTTCGTGTATCGCTGTCCACAGTGGTCCTACATCCTACTGAGCCAACGCCGTTCTCGCTCTGTATTCTGCCTATCATTTTGAAATTAAGATAATTTATTATTCATTGCTGTCTCTGTCTTTTTTCCAAATTTCATCACTTTCTGACCACTCCTTCTTGGTGTTGCATTTTCAATGTCGAGCAGTGTAAATAAAAAATATTATTTTGTTTCTCGTTATCACATTTTTAATTAACAATAATGAAATATTTTTAAAAATCCCCATTTTGCACTTTTTGCCTTCGGCATCACTCGATTGGTCATCACTTTCGAAGTTAATTTATCCGGTTGGGCCGTGGTAGCCTGATCGGTAGGGCATTGGACTCGGGGCCGGAGGGGCTCGGGTTCGATCCCCGCTGGTCGAAGACCCACCGTCGTCATTAAAGGGGACTGGGCGACGTTAAATATGCTCGTGGTCTCAATGTCCTCCAAGTGAAACGATACCTCTGGGGGTGCTAGTACCAGGCAGCTATTAGCTCTTGGACTAGTTCTAAATTCTCATTAACTGTTCGATCCGGTGATGGTGCTGCCATCTATCGGTATATAAAATAATGGAGGCAAGGCACTTAGTATGCAGTCCTCGACATATATACAGTTGTAGTCAGTTGTGACTCTTGAATAGAATAGAATAAATTTATCCGGTTTCCAACGGCAAACGAATCTCTCATCAATGCCAAACTCTCTGGCAGCAAGACGATTTTCAATTGCTTCTGCCTTCATTACCTTAAACTTAAAGGCTGCAGTATAACTTTTCAATCGCTTAGGAGCCATTTCAGAAGCAACTCTGTGAAAAAATTCCGTAAAAAAAGATAAACTAAGGCCGCACGAACGGCAGCAACAGATGCAACGCGACGATGCGAAGGAGTAATAAAATTAGAGCTAGGAGACAAGCTTTCAATTAGGTTGCTTGACCGAGCAACCCACTTTGTGAGGCCGGTGGTAAATTCCCTTTACAAAACTGGACATCCATCCCCTTCCCTTACTAGTACTTTTGCTGCACGGGGAGATATCCCGTATCTCATGGCGAGCAAGATTCACACATTAAGGGGTAAACTCTCAGTTGGGCTGACGCCTAGTACGGGGACCTTCCCCGGCGCAATAGGCGCCAAGACCGTCCGTGGCCCAGACGACTATCGACCGTCGCACCCAGCCGTGCGGGGGGACCGCTACGCGGACCCCCCGGACGGTGGAACCTAAGGCTTACAGCTAAGTGGTGGGGTGTGTGCGGAGAAAAGTACTTTGGCTGCCTCCTCTCCCTGACCCCTGCTTCGCTCCGATGCGATAAGGCTTGCTCGCCCACGTGGATCCGCGTTTTTCTCCTCAGTGAAACACGTGCAATTGCTGACTCACCTTCCATCCCCCTCTTTGCTTTATTTGTCGCACAAGGTTTGAGGATTTCGCAAAATAAAAGGAAACGATGTGGTGCCATCTATTAGCAGCATTTTCAACCTTTTTTTTTAAACTTAGAACTTTTTCTTTTAAACTTGAAAAAAAAAAAGACATTGTTCCCGTTATATGCGCCGCACCAGCAATTTTTTAACTTTTTTTCTTTTATGCGCCGCGACGCTTATTCCCAAAAATACGGTACCTTGTTTTTCTTACGTTGACGAGCTGTCATTCTTCTGAAAGAACGATAAGTTCCAATCTCATCTTCTGTATGGTTCCTTGACCCTTACGAAAATGGTTGATAGAGCTTAATAGAATTTTATAGAAAATCACATAGAAGTCTATAAGGAAGTTTCTATAGAAATTATTTCTATATAAATCTATAGATATCCATATACAACTTGAGAATGAAAGTTTCTATAGATAATTTCTTCTATGAAGTTCTATAGAAGCTGCTATAGAGTTTGATCATAAGGTTTCTATAGATAATGAATTCTATAGAATTTGATCAGAAAATTTCCCTTACTGTAGAATTTTGTAAAAAAATTGAGAATTCGTTCATTTTGTTTACAATTATAGCTTTCATTAGTGTTTATATAATACTTCTAGTTTGGAAAGGCTAAAAATCCCTAATTAATTAGGAAGTTTTATCCCTAAAATGAAATAGTTTAATTCCTAATCAATCTATTTCATTTAAAGAATAATTATTTTAATAATTAATCGTTTGTTAAGGTCATATTGTTTATTACAAGGGAAGATTGTAGTATGGTCTTTAATAATAATACTGTTTCATTTTGTCATAGTTCGAAGAAAAAAATCAAACTTAACTAAATAATAAAAAAATATACTCATAAAAGATAAAAATTATTTATTATTTAAAATATTTAAGTTATTTTATAGTAATAGTAAAACTTCTAAACATTGAAACTAAATTCTAAGGGTGTGAGGAGTGGTATAACTTCTTGTCATTGTTTAATAAATAAAATATCGAAATTCCAAGATGCAATCTCTGTATTTTGTCGCGAAAGCTTGCCAGCAATATTTCTCTCAATCTCTTTGCGCATGCGCCAGTCTGTTTTCCCTTTTCTGCTCCAAATGTTACGCGTCCATTTTGAACGTGCGATCATCACAAATCGTTGCGCTGAAAATTTGCAACTCCAACAAATTCTAGGGGGCACTGCAGCCACCATGTAATGGCGGATGAAAAGGGTAAAACAAACGCATGCCGTAACTTATATAACTTGCTTTGTCGCTTAGTGAATGATAGTAATTTTTCATAGTGTTTGTGGGAAGCTTTCTTTTCTATTCTTCTGAAATTCCATTACACCACAAACTGTCTGAAGCCTGTAATTTACCCCAAAGAAAACACGTGGAATGGAATGCTTTACCTTTTTCTTTAGTATTATTAATCACCGCAAGGGTAGCGTATTCGAACTCTGGAGTTGCGAATGGCCGAACATTGGCGAATTCTTTAGAAAGTATGTATTATTTTTGTGTTGTTTTGTTATATTTGATTGTATTAAACCAATACAATCCAATACCAATTGGGAATGAAAAAATAGATGAAGAGTAGTTACAAAACAAAACTTGAGTTTTAAATCTAAAATGAACTTCATTATACATCGGAAATAGCATTTGATTTTACTAAACAAATAGAGCTCATGACTGAGTAATGACATTAATTTACTGGTGATTTTTGCGTTATTAATTTATATGTAAGTAACAATAACCGAAAGTTTAGACGTGTTAATATTGTTTTTATATACTGATAGGGGTTTTAATACTTAATCAGCACTCCCAAATGGTACCACTGTCCAGTTTTATGCAGTGTATCTATCTAACAATAATGTGTAATAGGGTGGATCAAAAAAAATGAAATTTCGAATCTTAATTTGGAATACCCACCAAAAGCTGTGCATGTATAAGAACAATACACATGTAAAATATTATCAAGTTTGAAGAACTCCTTGAGGGTCCTACCAAGGCTTGAACTTCTCCAAAAATAGGAAAAAATGTCAATTTTCCAAAATTTTTATGAAAATAATAAGGTTTAAAATTTTTGTTATAATACGGTTAAAATGCTTCCTTTGAACACTCTTTTCATGTATCTTCACAATTATTTAGTCTTTGCACCATTAAGTTCGCACATAAGCCGTTAAGTTTCGCGAAATCAAACTGACTTTTTTTAAGCTTTTTTGCCCATTGCAATAGTTCTTCTTTTAAAGTCCAGTTTTCTTTTTTACAACGCCTGTACAGAATACAGTTTTAAACGGAAGTGAAGTTAAACTTTATTACATTAACTGCCCAGCATCCACTAAGAACAGGTGGCTGCATTTCGAGTTCCATTCTACCTTTTCCATCTGCCGAGCCACATGTATTAAGCATAAATTTATTAGTCATTTTACATTAGAAATAAAATATCAAAATCGTTTAGGTGTATTAACTAAAAAAACATGGAAGTGCATTGGTTACAAAGAATGTATATTTACTCACACACAGTCGCTCTGACATATAAGCATCAATATTTAACAAAATGAGGGACTTGAAAAGTATCAATTAGTTAAAGCCAGAGAAAACAGTAGTTCGTCACATCAATTCATGAAACCTATTTGAAATCATTTTTTGATTCAAACGATGACATGATACTTCGAGATTAGATTTTTGCTCTTATGAAGCCATCTCTTGCCGATTGACTAATCACAAACAAAGAAGCTTCTGTAACCATATTAGCACAGCGTTCCACCACCTGTGTGACAGGAGAACTAAACGAACGCAAAATTAGAGTTGGTGTTTTCAATCTATTGTTGAAGACTTTCATTAAATAACTCAGTTAAAATAGGAGAGGGGTGGCAGTTATTGCACATTCCGGTTGATAACATCAGAGTAGTCTGATGCATTTAAGTTAATCCTTGAATTATAGAATACTCTTACTTCTTCATGAACAGAAGCCACTTGTCTGTCAAAATCTTCGCAAAGTCAGTTCTCTGATGTACTTCGTTCATCAGTGATCCCTGTCAAGAGAATATTTTCCGGGTGGCAAAAATAGGCATTTCGTTGACAGGATCAATAATTTTTTCCGATTTTCACTCACGTAGCGAGATGCTATAATGACACTGATGAGGAACAGCAAAATTTTGTTTCAATTCCAGAAGAAGAAAAATTTGCAACGGCTATACTCCCGCCAACAGAGCCATCAACATTTTTTGGTGTTGATGTCACTTCAAAAGTGGAACAAATGAGGTCTTCTCTGCCAACGCTATCAAGAGTGTGCTACCAATACGCATGGGCGTCGCGGCCGGGGGGGTCCAAGGGGTCCGGACCCCCCCAATATTTGAGGACCGGACCCCCTCAATATTTGAAAATCGGACCCCCTCGAACAGAGGCGTAACTTGCCCACGTAAAGTAGGGGGGCAAACTTTTTTTTCAAGGGAAATTTATTTGATTCATATTTTGCCATCCAACTAAAATTCTAAAAGAATTTACTTTTTCAAAAAATAAATGAATTTAAGAAATCATAATAACTTTTAACGCAATGTACGTTATTCAGTTTAAACAAAATAGAGCTACAGAGAGTATTGCGCACATACATCCGGAGACTTATCACTCTTTCCCAAAACATATGCTGATAGTCTTTTATTGTTGTATTTATAGTTTACATGATCACTGGCGCCAAACAATTTTGCTTACGTTTTGTAATCCTAAAGTACGGATATCGTTTTCTAAGTTGCGTTGGGTTTTAATTCGCGAATAATTCCATGGACTAATTAGAAAGTTCAAGGAATTCTGTACTTTGGAAATGATTTTTCTTTCTTTCCGAAGTTGCTCCCTAGGATCCCAGGAATGAAAAATCTGTACAGTGTATACACCTTGCTATTAGTGACTTATGCCCTGAACCAAAGTAATATTCTATTTTAGTGACGCAACCAGAAAAAAAAAAAGGAGGAGGGGGGCACATCGAAAAAGAAAAGAAAAATTTAGACCTGATCGGAAAGAGGGGTGCGCGGGTTCTGCCCCGGAATTTTTTTTGAAACTTTTAGCTTCAAAAACGCAATTTTAGTCTTCCTTTGTTGATGTTAGGGTGATAAAAGGTACAGGGGTCTCAGCGGAATTTCTAGAACTTGAAGCTTTAAAAACGTGATTAAAGGCCATATTTTATCGACGTTAGGATAATGGATGGAGCTCAAGGACTGTCCCCGATCGATTTTTTCATAGGTTGAAATCAATTCCTCCTCCCCCTGCTTTCTACATTGAAGCTTAAAAACGCAATTTTAGACTAACGTCGAAGATTTTACGGAAAAGAGGTTCTGAAGCTCTTCCCTGGTAAAATTTTCAAAACTATGGTGCTAAAAACTAAAGCAATGTTTTATAATCAGGGGCTATTCCATTTAAAATTTTTTTTAAAGTATAGTTTAAAAAACCAAACTGCTCATGGTATTGGAGGATGGCGGCATAGGGACCCTTGCCCGAATATTTTCTGAAATTCAAGTCTTAAAACGCGGTTGTAAGACCATATTTTGTAACATTAGGGCTAGTAATTTTTCGAAATTAAAACTTCAACAACATAATTTTAAGCGATTTTCGATTTTGTTCGGTAATTGAGGGCTTTCCCCTTGAAAATTCGCGAAATTGAAACCTGCAAATGAAATGTCAAGTGCTCCATAATGCTTCTGGTGTGTGGGGGGGTAGGGGGCTCTTCGGAGGGGAGCAGCATTTTGATAACTATCTTAATTTTAGACGAACTAGGAAAAACAAAAGAGAAAAAATAGGACGGAGGGGGGGGGGGATTAGCTGATCAATAAGCTGTTACTTTTGAATATTTTTTATTCAAAGATTTGTTTTTAAAAGAAATTAAGATTTTCCCCTAACATTACTATTAATTTCTAAAAATTACTTTGTTTTCCAAAGACGTCTTCTCATTAATAATAAAGAATAGTTTAAAAAACATTCAACTCAAACATTCTATGGGGCTCGGGCTTTAAGCTTCCTTTCTGGTTGTACCACTGTTCTATTTTGACCCGTCCATTAAATGGTTGGTTATTCATTCATGTGAGCTCCAATTAAAGGATTAAAAGTAAATTTCGCTTTAAGAAAAACTTCGGAATTTTGCAGCAACATTTCCGCTCTTTCCCGAAAACACTCATTTTTTTGGGCACGTAATCCTAGTTTACTACCCGAATTTAGTAAACTAGGATTACATGCCTATGTATTGTGCGGGGGGGAGGAGATGTTCATCATCACTTTGGGATTAGGCGATCAGATACACGGGCCTCTTCTGGGCTTCAGTTGCGCCGCCTTGGTGCAGTTTAAAAACAGATTAATTATAGGTTGAAATTACTAATTGGTGGTTGAAGACAAGGATACATCTTTTGCTTATAATTCATGACAATTGCATTGATAATATGCGAATTACATTTTATTATCGTTTGAAAATAAGGTATAGATCATTTGACAAACAGTTAAAAAAAATCCTTTGCTTAAGAACTAGGGGGCAAAATCATACTTTGCCCATAGCTCAAAAAAAGTAGGGGAGCACTTGCCCCCCTATGCCCCCCCTACTTTAGCCAATGCCCTCGAAATTGTCAAGATGAAATTCATTATTTTGGGGGAAATTATTTTTGCTTTGAAGATTTTAAACAGTTGCATAATACATAATTTACCATGTTTAATTCATATCAAATAACACGAAATGAACATCGAAAAAAAATGAACTAAAAAAACAAAATAGGTGATGTGTATAGTGAACGGAAAGTCGGAAAGTGAACTCCAATGACAAGCTATTGCTCTGCTCTCTGCGCACACTATAGCTTCAGTGGAGGATGCTAGAAATGGGACACCTCCCGAGTGCAATGTCAACCATCCATAGTCGAGTCTCCAGCGTATATGGACACCCCCCCCCCCTTTTTTTACGACTCTCGTGCTAATAAGTCAACAGAAGTCAGACGGGGATCTGAGTTTCTGCCCCTTTCTTTCTTATCTCGTTTCTCGACTCTTCCAGGTTTCTGTTTCGAGTTTTGCAGTGTTCGTTTCTCCTATTCGTTTCAATTTATAGCGACCCCGATGTTACCCAAACAAAATGAAATACCAGACCTCTTTGGCGGTTTTTTGCAGCTGGCAACAACACCCTGGCCAAAGGATGAACAAAACTTTAGAAGATAACTAAGCTGGTCAAAGGTTAAGTTTGGGGTAGAAAGGGTAAGGACATGTCATGTGTTTGACATTATTCAACACGTGGCTTCAAAGTACCTTACCGAAGCGCGGTTTCTCAAATGTGTTTGCGGCATCTCAAATTTGACCAAAAAAGCGTTACGTTACAAAAAAAAAAGAAAAAAAAAAGGAGGAGTCTAAAAATTAACGTGCAATATCAAAAGCAAATCGTAAGCCAGCATAACGATGGATACTGTGATGTCACTTCCGATAGACCAACGAAAAAAGAAGCGCAAGATGACCAAAAAAAAAAAGAGAAATAAAAGGAGCTTCCCTATCGGGAAACGTTCCGACAAAAATAAAGGTAATTTCATGTGGTCTTTTGGTCTCCTTGAGAGTAGGTGACCTGAAGAGCGCTCCTATTTTGGTAAAAATACTTTTTTTTACATATTCGTTTACGGCTATGGAGAGGTGACTTGAAACGGGAAAATGTAGCAAACCTTCTACATCGAATGAACCTGAGCAATTTTTATAACTACTGAATCATCATCAACATCCTTTAAAAAATCAAAAGACCGTGATAGGTAAGTACCATTCTGTTTAGTATAATACATGTAGGGGCTCCCCGATTTTACATTATTCAGATGGGGTTACTTATCGATTTTCCGAATAAAATTCCTAATTACCCAGATCACTACATCTAATGAGAATATCTTTTTAATGCAATATTTCGCAAAAAAAACTACTCGAAATTTGAAGACTCGTCAGACAAAATTTTCTGGGAAAGGTAAGTTTATGAAAATTCACAGTGACCTCTTATCGAGTAGCCCCTGAATGCCTGCTAATCAGGTATGCTTTACAGTCAATATTTTGACATTATGAGTCCTATCGGAGCTATTGCGTTCAACTTTCTCTTTTTTTTTCTTTTTTTTGAAATGTTTCGACTTTTATAAATTTTAATGGAATAAATAATACTCCTTTTAGCTATTAAAGCTTAACAGAAAATTATCCATTAATAATCCTGCTTTACTGAACAAATTTTATTGAAATAACCATTTTAAAACTTATTGTCACGTGTCAGAAAAAAGCAGTTCATTTCTCTATTTCCCATCGCCCGCTGATCAGAATTCAATTATACACCAAATGCTGTTTGTTCTCTGTGTAGGCCAGTACTTTTCAATATGTGGGGTGTGCCTCTTAAGACAGGCCTGTCACTTAAAGAGGATCAGGATGGGCACTTTCCCTGCTGACTTTGAGAAATCAGAAATTAATGTATTTACATGGGCATGGTTTTTGCTGTTTTTTTTTTATTTTATATGCATTGCGTGTATGGAGGATTCAACAAAAAAAGCAAAATTTTGGTGCATTTTTTACGAAAAACCTGAAAAAATTAAGAAAATACTTTAAAAGGTTGCATTATTAAAATATGATATTATGAGAGCTTAATTATTTGTGTCTTATTTTATTTTTGTAGTTGTGTTTTTCGTAAGTTCGTGAATGTCATAACGGTGAATTATGTACTTTAATTTTTTTAATTAAAAAACATCAAATTAAACTCCTTCGAATCCAACTTGTGCCAAGAACTTAGAGCTGCAGGGTTTATCACTATGTAATATAAAAATTTGATTATACAGTTGTCGCGGCTTATATGAGTCACATTTTGTTCTAAACAGTTTTGATTCCATAAAGCTGGATTTCGTTTTTGATGATTTCATTCATTAAGAACGGTTAATTAAATTGTTCACTGTTTCAAAATGTTGAAAATTTGGTGCGGCTGCTCTTGGTGTGCCGCCCTTCGAAAGTTGAAAGAAGTTTCAGTGCGCTGAGAAAGCTGAAATTGTATCTAAGGTCGACTATGACACAAAAGCGGTTGAATCATGCTGCTTTATGTTACGTTCACAAAAACATCTTGGACGAAATTGATCACAAAATAAATAAATAAATAAATAAAAAATAGCACGGATATTCGTATCCCATGTGCAGTCTAGAAAAAATGTATTTGTTGGTATTTTTTTTCCTTCTTATTGTGTAATTATGTAAATCAAGATGTACCCGTTTAAAAGTATTGTATTAAATGTATACCCATTTCAATTTGATGTCAAGCTTTTGTCTCATACATATATACATATAATGTATGTGTATATATATAAATATATATATATATATATATATATATATGTAAATATATATGTATGTGTATATATATATATATATATATATACGAATTTTTCTTAATGCAACTTGAAAATGACAGAGTCAGAATGGTCCCCCCCAATAAATTTCAGCTGACGACGCCAATGCCAATACGGCATTTCTGACAGATGTGCGATGTGCTGCAGCATTTGCTTCAGAAACATTACAGGATTTTGGTACTGTGTCAAATAATTATCGCTCTAAAGTCGTTGATAGGAATAAAATTCGAAGACAGCGACAGAAGTGTCACAGGTATCACAGACGAAGTACATGCTTCTCTTCAAAACCTGCAAACTAGAAGTGAAAGAGTTTGAAAAGTACATTTTTCGATAGCCGAAAAGTCAAAACTATGACAAAAAGAAATGGTTGGAGACAGATACCATAGAAGAACCATAAGCGAGGAATCCATGGTTGAAAAATCCAATGCTCTTTATTTGGGTCATGTGACGCCAACTTCTGGAACGGGAAAACATGTCGCGACAGCAATGTGATTTTTGAACTGAAAATTTGTTGAGGCCGTAAGGATCTTTCAGCTTATGGCTGTGATGGCATGGCCACGAATGCCAGAAAAAAGAACGGTGCAATTACGGCCATAGAGAATAAAATTGGACATCCTGTCCCATGGTTAATGTGCGAACTGCATACGAGCAACCTTTGCGTCACCTGTTCACATTACTTGATGGTGAAACTGCTGGTCCATGTGAATTTTCGCAGGACCAATAAGTAAATTGCTAGAAAGGTGCAACAATTTACCACTGGTCCAGTTTGAAGCAATTACGATCCTTGTCGTAGGTGCTGGGCTGTTAATATAATGAAGTATAATTTCTTTTCCATTTAAAACTGCTTTTTGCAGTCATTTCAAAAAAAAAAAAAAAAAAGGACTTTAAAGGAAAAAAATACCGCAATGTGCAAAAAGGCTTAAAAAAGTCAGTTTTTGGAAATTTCACGAAATTTTACAAACTTGTTGCGAACCTAATACTGCAAAGAATAAAAATAATTTTGAAGATACATGAAAAGCGTGTTAAAAGGAAACACTTCAATGGTATTAGAACAAAAATTTTAAACCTTATTATTTTCATAAAAATTTTGGAAAATTGACATTTTTTCCTATTTTTGGAGAAATTCAAGCCTTGGTAGGACCCTAAAGGAGTTCTTCAAACTTGATAATATTTTACATGTGTATTGTTCTTACACATGCACAGCTTTTGGTGGGTATTCCAAATTAAGATTCAAAATTTCATTTTTTTCGATCCACCCTATTGTGTAATCGTTGGAATAAATTGCTGCACCTAATATGTTTAGGCATAATTTGGTTTTGTCAAACATATATTTATTATGTAAAGCATTTTCATTGTATTTTATGAGGCTCTTAATAAGATCTATAGAGGCTCTATAAGAAATACCTGTATAGTTTTATAGAATTATGGCCCAATTCTCTATAAGACATTTCTATAGGATTCTGTAAAAATAACTCGATAGAATTCTATAAGACGTATATTAGAATTCTATAGAACTATTTTTTTTATAGAAACCTATAAGTTTTCAGTATAGAATTCTATAGAAAACGGCCTCTGTAATTCTATAAGACGTATATTAGAATTCTATAAAACTAATTTTATAGAAACCTATAAGTTTTTCAGTACAGAATTCTATAGAAAACGGCCTATAGAAAATTGGGCCATAATTCTATAAGACTCTATTAAGGTATTTCTAAAGATTTTTTTAATAGAATTCTATAGATCATTTTCCAACGTGAAAACTTTAAACTGCAATATCTCCTTGAGTTTTGGTCGCACAAAAGTCAAGTTTGTTGAGTTAGTAATAGTTTTCAATGGAGATAATTTCTCTAAATCTAAGTTAGGGGACCTAGGGCCCCTATAAAAAGTTAAATTT
Source organism: Uloborus diversus (assembly GCF_026930045.1). NCBI lineage: Eukaryota > Metazoa > Arthropoda > Arachnida > Araneae > Uloboridae > Uloborus > Uloborus diversus. The sequence goes on from NW_026558223.1 coordinate 20,180, forward strand.
CGTACTTTTTGACTCATTTGTATTTTTGCTTTAAACTTTCAATATCTTAACTCTGCATTTGATTTTGATCATTTTTGCATTGGAAGAACTGTTGGACGAACAGTTGCAAAAATAAAGGTCTTGCAGGTGAAAACGGCACATCCTGTATATCACGTATGTGCCGACCAAAACTCGCTTTTGAAGCAGTCTTGGGAGCAGGAAAATGGGGAGCCTGGAGCAGTAAAATTGGAAATTTGGAGCGACTTGCAGCAGCAAAAAATTTAAATTCTGCATCAATTTGTTGCAACTATGTACAGGGCCGTTGAGGTAAATCCGGAAAATGGGACACAAGTATTAAAACTCTTATAACGCAAACAAAAAGGATTTATTTTGTACACAACTTTGCAATATTATAGAAAATATGCTATAAAAAGAAATTATTCTATATAGCTGCCGTGAGCTGCCACTACTCGCTCGACGTGACCGGAACCGACCGCATGCATGTTTCACCTCCTTCCTGTCCACGTTGGGCACCACCTCAGTAATGGTGGCTCTCAGCGCCTCCTTGGTATTATGAAATTTTGCGTTAACCTTTTCCTCAACTACGCCCCAAAAGTAGTAATCGAGAGGATTGCAGTCCGGGCTGGAGGGTGGCCACAAGTCGGGTGTCCAGTGGTAGGGCACATTACTGTGAAGCCACGCTTGGGTTTTTCTCGACTTGTGGGCTGGCGCTGAGTCCTGCCGGAAGACATAATCTCTTCCGGCGGCCACCATGTCCATCCAGGGCTTGACTACCGTTTTCAATACGTGAATGTATCCATCGGCGTTGATTCTGAGACCTTCTTCAAAGAAATGAGGTGGCATAACATCCCCTTCGCTGCTGATAACCCCAAGGACTATGACCGCTGCTGGAAATTTGGTGTGCATGACGGTGGGCACTTCTGAAGCATCCACTCAACTGACCTGAAGATAACCACTCAATAATCTCCTTTGGTGATTTACCGGCACGAAGGGACTCAAGGATCGCTGCTCTTCTGTCTTGTTCCCTGCTCATGTTGTTGCTTGTTATAACGTGTCTATATGCGCGCACCTCGTGACGATATGAACTACACATTAGATAACCTATTCGCAAATATGCACTCAACAACCGCTAGAGGGCAGTTAATAAACAAATTCCGCATTTACCTCAACGACCCTGT
>NW_026558224.1:0-21356 GCF_026930045.1 Uloborus diversus
GCGTGCTACTGCGCTAGCGCACGTAAGCGTACGTACCCTTGTGCGTGCTAGCTGGCTAGCGCGTGTAAGTGTACGTACCCTTGTCCGTACTACTGCGCTAGCGCGTGTAAGCGTACGTACTTTTGTGCGGACTAGCGCGTGTAAGCGTACGTACCTTTATGCGGGCTACTGCGCTAGCGCGTGTAAGCGTACGTACCCTTGTGCGGGCTAGCGCGTGTAAGCGTACGTACCCTTGTGCGTATCAGCTGGCTAGCGCGTGTAAGCGTACGTACCCTTGTGCGTACTACTGCGCTAGTGCATGTAAGCGTACTACCCTTATGCGTGCTAGCTGGATAGTGCGTGTAAGCGTACGTACCTTTGTGCGGACTAGCGCGTGTAAGCGTACGTACAATTGTGGGTGCTACTTGCGCTAGCGCGTGTAAGCGTACGTACCCTTGTGCGTGCTAGCTGGCTAGCGCGCGTAAGCGTACGTACCTTTGTGCGGGCTAGCGCGTGTAAGCGTACGTACCCTTGTGCGTGCTACTGCGCTAGCGCGTGTAAGCGTACGTACCCTTGTGCGTGCTCGCTGCTAGCGCGTGTAAGCGTACGTACCTTTGTGCGTGCTACTGCGCTAGCGCGTGTAAGCGTACTTACCCTTGTGCGTGCTAGCTGGCGAGCGCGTGTAAGCGTACGTACCTTTGTGCGTGCTACTGTGATAGCGCGTGTAAGCATACGTACCCTTGTGAGTGATGGCTGTACCCTCGCTAGCCAAGGGTACCCTGGCTAGCGCGTGTAAGCGTACGTACCTTTGTGCGGGCTAGCGCGTGTAAGCGTACGTACCTTTGTGCGTGCTACTGCGCTAGCGCGTGTAAGCGTACGTACCCTTGTGCGTGCTACTGCGCTTTCGCGTGTAAGCATACGTACCCTTGTGCGTGCTACTGCACTAGCGCGTGTAAGCGTACGTACCCTTGTGCGTGCTAGCTGGCTAGCGCGTGTAACCGTACGTACCCTTGTGCGTGCTAGCTGGCTAGCGCGGGTAAGCGTATGTACCCTTGTGCGTGCTACTGCGCTAGCGCTAGTAAACGTACGTACCCTTGTGCGTGCTAGCTGGCTAGCGCGTGTAAGCGTACGTACCCTTGTGCGGACTAGCGCGTACAAGCGTACGTACCTTTATGCGTGCTACTGCGCTAGCGCGTGTAAGCATGCGTACCCTTGTGCGTGCTAGCTGGCTAGCGCGCGTAAGCGTACGTACCTTTTTGCGGGCTAGCGCGTGTAAGCGTACGTACCCTTATGCGTGCTCGCTGCTAGCGCGTGTAAGCGTACGTACCTTTGTGCGTGCTACTGCGCTAGCGCGTGTAAGCATACGTACCCTTGTGAGTGATGGCTGTACCCTCGCTAGCCAAGGGTACCCTGGCTAGCGCGTGTAAGCGTACGTACCTTTGTGCGGGCTACTGCGCTAGCGCGTGTAAGCGTACGTACCCTTGTGCGTGCTACTGCGCTATCGCGTGTAAGCATACGTACCCTTGTGCGTGCTAGCTGGATAGCGCGTGTAAGCGTACGTACCTTTGTGCGTACTACTGCGCTAGCGCGTGTAAGCGTACATACCCTTGTGAGTGATAGCTGGCTACCGCTTGTAAGCGTACGTACCCTTGTGCGTGCTACTGCGCTAGCGCGTGTAAGCGTACGTACCTTTGTGCGGGCAAGCGCGTGTAAGCGTACGTACCCTTGTGCGTGCTAGCTGGCTAGCGCGGGTAAGCGTATGTACCCTTGTGCGTGCTACTGCGCTAGCGCTAGTAAACGTACGTACCCTTGTGCGTGCTAGCTGGCTAGCGCGTGTAAGCGTACGTACCCTTGTGCGGACTAGCGCGTACAAGCGTACGTACCTTTATGCGTGCTACTGCGCTAGCGCGTGTAAGCATGCGTACCCTTGTGCGTGCTAGCTGGCTAGCGCGCGTAAGCGTACGTACCTTTTTGCGGGCTAGCGCGTGTAAGCGTACGTACCCTTATGCGTGCTCGCTGCTAGCGCGTGTAAGCGTACGTACCTTTGTGCGTGCTACTGCGCTAGCGCGTGTAAGCATACGTACCCTTGTGAGTGATGGCTGTACCCTCGCTAGCCAAGGGTACCCTGGCTAGCGCGTGTAAGCGTACGTACCTTTGTGCGGGCTACTGCGCTAGCGCGTGTAAGCGTACGTACCCTTGTGCGTGCTACTGCGCTATCGCGTGTAAGCATACGTACCCTTGTGCGTGCTAGCTGGATAGCGCGTGTAAGCGTACGTACCTTTGTGCGTACTACTGCGCTAGCGCGTGTAAGCGTACATACCCTTGTGAGTGATAGCTGGCTACCGCTTGTAAGCGTACGTACCCTTGTGCGTGCTACTGCGCTAGCGCGTGTAAGCGTACGTACCTTTGTGCGGGCAAGCGCGTGTAAGCGTACGTACCCTTGTGCGTGCTACTGCGCTAGCGCGTGTAAGAGTACGTACCCTTGTGCGTGCTAGCTGGCTAGCGCGTGTAAGCGTACGTACCTTTGTGCGTGCTACTGCGTTAGCGCGTTTAAGGGTACGTACCCTTGTGCGTGCTAGCTGGCTAGCGCGTGTAAGCGTACGTACCCTTGTGCGTGCTACTGCGCTAGCGCGTGTAAGCGTACGTACCCTTGTGCGGGCTAGCTGGCTAGCGCGTGTAAGCGTACGTACCTTTATGCGTGCTACTGCGCTAGCGCGTGTATGCGTACGTACCCTTGTGCGTGCTACTGCGCTAGCGCGTGTAAGCGTTCGTACCCTTGTGCGTGCTACTGCGCAAGCGCGTGTAAGCGTACGTATCTTTGTGCGTGCTACTGCGCTAGCGCGTGTAAGGGTACGTACTCTTGTGCGTGCTAGCTGGCTAGCGCGTGTAAGCGTACGTACCTTTGTGCGTGCTACTGCGCTAGCGCGTGTAAGCGTACGTACCCTTGTGCGTGCTAGCTGGCTAGCGCGTGTAAGCGTACGTACCTTTATGCGTGCTACTGCGCTAGCGCGTGTAAGCGTACGTACCCTTGTGCGTGATAGCTGACTAGCGCGTGTAAGCGCACGTACCCTTGTGCGTGCTACTGCGCTAGCACGTGTAAGCGTACGTACCCTTGTGCGTGCTACTGCGCTAGCGCGTGTAGGCGTACGTACAATTGTGCGTGCTAGCTGGGTAGCGCGTGTAAGCGTACGTACCTTTGTGCGGACTAGCGCGTGTAAGCGTACGTACCTTTATGCGTGCTACTGCTCTAGCGCGTGTAAGCGTACGTACCCTTGTGCGTGCTAGCTGGCTAGCGCGTGTAAGCGTACGTACCTTTGTGCGGACTAGCGCGTGTAAGCGTACGTAACCTTGTGCGTACTAATGCGCTAGCGCGTGCAAGCGAACGTACCCTTGTGCGTGCTAGCTGGCGAGCGCGTGTAAGCGTACGTACCCTTGTGCGTGCTACTGCTCTAGCGCGTGTAAGCATAATACGTACCCTTGTGCGTGCAACTGCGCTAGCGCGTGTAAGCGTACGTACCCTTGTGCGTGCTAGCTGGCTAGAAGGTGTAAACGTACGTTCCTTTGTGCGGGCTAGCGTATGTAAGCGTACGTACCTTTGTGCGTGCTACTGCGCTAGCGCGTGTAAGCGTACGTACCCTTGTGCGAGTTAGCTGGCGAGCGCGTGTAAGCGTACGTACCTTTGTGCGTGCTACTGCGCTAGCGCGTGTAAGCGTACGTACCCTTGTGCGTGCTAGCTGGCGAGCGCGTGTAAGCGTACGTACCCTTGTGCGTGCTACTGTGCCAGCGCGTGTAAGCATACGTACCCTTGTGCGTGCTAGCTGGCTAGCGCGTGTAAGCGTACGTACCTTTTTGCCTGCTACTGCGCTAGCGCGTGTAAGCGTACGTACCCTTGTGAGTGATAGCTGGCTACCGCGTGTAAGCGTTCGTACCCTTGTGCGAGCTACTGCGCTAGCGCACGTAAGCGTACGTACACTTGTGCGTGCTAGCTGGCTAGCGCGTGTAAGTGTACGTACCCTTGTCCGTACTACTGCGCTAGCGCGTGTAAGCGTACGTACTTTTGTGCGGACTAGCGCGTGTAAGCGTACGTACCTTTGTGCGGACTAGCGCGTGTAAGCGTACGTACCTTTATGCGTGCTACTGCGCTAGCGCGTGTAAGCGTGCGTACCCTTGTGCGTGCTAGCTGGCTAGCGCGCGTAAGCGTACGTACCTTTTTGCGGGCTAGCGCGTGTAAGCGTACGTACCCTTGTGCGTGATAGCTGACTAGCGCGTGTAAGCGTACGTACCCTTGTGCGTGCTACTGCGCTAGCGCGTGTAAGCGTACGTACCCTTGTGCGTGCTAGCTGGCTAGAAGGTGTAAGCGTACGTACCTTTGTGCGGACTAGCGCGTGTAAGCGTACGTACCTTTGTGCGTGCTACTGCGCTAGTGCGTGTAAGCGTACGTACCTTTGTGCGTGCTAGCTGGCTAGCGCGTGTAAACGTACGTACCTTTGTGCGGGCTAGCGTATGTAAGCGTACGTACCTTTGTGCGTGCTACTGCGCTAGCGCGTGTAAGCGTACGTACCCTTGTACGAGTTAGCTGGCGAGCGCGTGTAAGCGTACGTACCTTTGTGCGTGCTACTGCGCTAGCGCGTGTAAGCGTACGTACCCTTGTGCGTGCTAGCTGGCGAGCGCGTGTAAGCGTACGTACCCTTGTGCGTGCTACTGCGCCAGCGCGTGTAAGCATACGTACTTTTGTGCGGACTAGCGCGTGTAAGCGTACGTACCTTTGTGCGGACTAGCGCGTGTAAGCGTACGTACCTTTATGCGTGCTACTGCGCTAGCGCGTGTAAGCGTACGTACCCTTGTGCGGGCTAGCGCGTGTAAGCGTACGTACCCTTGTGCGGGCTAGCGCGTGTAAGCGTACGTACCCTTGTGCGTATCAGCTGGCTAGCGCGTGTAAGCGTACGTACCCTTGTGCGTACTACTCCGCTAGCGCATGTAAGCGTACAACCCTTATGCGTGCTAGCTGGATAGTGCGTGTAAGCGTACGTACCTTTGTGCGGACTAGCGCGTACAAGCGTACGTACCTTTATGCGTGCTACTGCGCTAGCGCGTGTAAGCGTGCGTACCCTTGTGCGTGCTAGCTGGCTAGCGCGCGTAAGCGTACGTACCTTTGTGCGGGCTAGCGCGTGTAAGCGTACGTACCCTTGTGCGTGCTACTGCGCTAGCGCGTGTAAGCGTACGTACCCTTGTGCGTGCTCGCTGCTAGCGCGTGTAAGCGTACGTACCTTTGTGCGTGCTACTGCGCTAGCGCGTGTAAGCGTACTTACCCTTGTGCGTGCTAGCTGGCGAGCGCGTGTAAGGGTACGTACCTTTGTGCGTGCTACTGTGATAGCGCGTGTAAGCATACGTACCCTTGTGAGTGATGGCTGTACCCTCGCTAGCCAAGGGTACCCTGGCTAGCGCGTGTAAGCGTACGTACCTTTGTGCGGGCTAGCGCGTGTAAGCGTACGTACCTTTGTGCGGGCTAGCGCGTGTAAGCGTACGTACCTTTGTGCGTGCTACTGCGCTAGCGCGTGTAAGCGTACGTACCCTTGTGCGTGATAGCTGGCGAGCGCGTGTAAGCGTACGTACCCTTGTGCGTGCTACTGCGCTAGCTCGTGTAAGCATACTTACCGTTGTGCGTGCTAGCTGGCTAGCGCGTGTAAGCGTACGTACCTTTGTGCGTGCTACTGCGCTAGCGCGTGTAAGCGTACGTACCCTTGTGCGTGCTACTGCGCTTTCGCGTGTAAGCATACGTACCCTTGTGCGTGCTACTGCGCTAGCGCGTGTAAGCGTACGTACCCTTGTGCGTGCTAGCTGGCTAGCGCGTGTAACCGTACGTACCCTTGTGAGTGATGGCTGTACCCTCGCTAGTCAAGGGTACCCTGGCTAGCGCGTGTAAGCGTACGTACCCTTGTGCGGACTAGCGCGTACAAGCGTACGTACCTTTATGCGTGCTACTGCGCTAGCGCGTGTAAGCATGCGTACCCTTGTGCGTGCTAGCTGGCTAGCGCGCGTAAGCGTACGTACTCTTTGTGCGGGCTAGCGCGTGTAAGCGTACGTACCCTTGTGCGTGCTACTGCGCTAGCGCGTGTAAGCGTACGTACCCTTGTGCGTGCTCGCTGCTAGCGCGTGTAAGCGTATGTACCTTTGTGCGTGCTACTGCGCTAGCGCGTGTAAGCATACGTACCCTTGTGAGTGATGGCTGTACCCTCGCTAGCCAAGGGTACCCTGGCTAGCGCGTGTAAGCGTACGTACCTTTGTGCGTACTACTGCGCTAGCGCGTGTAAGCGTACGTACCCTTGTGAGTGATAGCTGGCTACCGCTTGTAAGCGTACGTACCCTTGAGCGTGCTACTGCGCTAGCGCGTGTAAGCGTACGTATTCTTGTGCGTGCTACTGCGCTAGCGCGTGTAAGCATACGTACCCTTGTGCGTGCTACTGCGCTAGCGCGTGTAAGCGTACGTACCCTTGTGCGTGCTAGCTGGCTAGCGCGTGTAAGCGTACGTACCCTTGTGCGTGCTAGCTGGCTAGCGCGGGTTAGCGTACGTACCCTTGTGCGTGCTACTGCGCTAGCGCGAGTAAACGTACGTACCTTTGTGCGGGCTAGCGCGTGTAAGCCTACGTACCCTTGTGCGTGCTACTGCGCTAGCGCGTGTAAGAGTACTTACCCTTGTGCGTGCTAGCTGGCTAGCGCGTGTAAGCGTACGTACCTATGGGCGTGCTAGCTGGCTAGCGCGTGTAAACGTACGTACCTTTGTGCGGGCTAGCGTATGTAAGCGTACGTACCTTTGTGCGTGCTACTGCGCTAGCGCGTGTAAGCGTACGTACCCTTGTGCGAGTTAGCTGGCGAGCGCGTGTAAGCGTACGTACCTTTGTGCGTGCTACTGCGCTAGCGCGTGTAAGCGTACGTACCCTTGTGCGTGCTAGCTGGCGAGCGCGTGTAAGCGTTCGTAACCTTGTCCGTACTACTGCGCTAGCGCGTGTAAGCGTACGTACTTTTGTGCGGACTAGCGCGTGTAAGCGTACGTACCTTTGTGCGGACTAGCGCGTGTAAGCGTACGTACCTTTATGCGTGCTACTGCGCTAGCGCGTGTAAGCGTACGTACCCTTGTGTGGGCTAGCGCGTGTAAGCGTACGTACCCTTGTGCGGGCTAGCGCGTGTAAGCGTACGTACCCTTGTGCGTATCAGCTGGCTAGCGCGTGTAAGCGTACGTACCCTTGTGCGTACTACTGCGCTAGCGCATGTAAGCGTACTACCCTTATGCGTGCTAGCTGGATAGTGCGTGTAAGCGTACGTACCTTTGTGCGGACTAGCGCGTACAAGCGTACGTACCTTTATGCGTGCTACTGCGCTAGCGCGTGTAAGCGTGCGTACCCTTGTGCGTGCTAGCTGGCTAGCGCGCGTAAGCGTACGTACCTTTGTGCGGGCTAGCGCGTGTAAGCGTACGTACTTTTGTGCGTGCTCGCTGCTAGCGCGTGTAAGCCTACGTACCTTTGTGCGGGCTAGCGCGTGTAAGCGTACGTACCTTTGTGCGTGCTACTGCGCTAGCGCGTAAGCGTACGTACCCTTGTGCGTGATAGCTGGCGAGCGCGTGTAAGCGTACGTACCTTTGTGCGTGCTACTGCGCTAGCGCGTGTAAGCGTACGTACCCTTGTGCGAGTTAGCTGGCGAGCGCGTGTAAGCGTACGTACCTTTGTGCGTGCTATTGCGCTAGCGCACGTAAGCGTACGTACCCTTGTGCGTGCTAGCTGGCTAGCGCGTGTAAGTGTACGTACCCTTGTCCGTACTACTGCGCTAGCGCGTGTAAGCGTACGTACTTTTGTGCGGACTAGCGCGTGTAAGCGTATGTACCTTTGTGCGGACTAGCGCGTGTAAGCGTACGTACCTTTATGCGTGCTACTGCGCTAGCGCGTGTAAGCGTACGTACCCTTGTGTGGGCTAGCGCGTGTAAGCGTACGTACCCTTGTGCGGGCTAGCGCGTGTAAGCGTACGTACCCTTGTGCGTATCAGCTGGCTAGCGCGTGTAAGCGTACGTACCCTTGTGCGTACTACTGCGCTAGCGCATGTAAGCGTACTACCCTTATGCGTGCTAGCTGGATAGTGCGTGTAAGCGTACGTACCTTTGTGCGGACTAGCGCGTACAAGCGTACGTACCTTTATGCGTGCTACTGCGCTAGCGCGTGTAAACGTGCGTACCCTTGTGCGTGCTAGCTGGCTAGCGCGCGTAAGCGTACGTACCTTTGTGCGGGCTAGCGCGTGTAAGCGTACGTACCCTTGTGCGTGCTACTGCGCTAGCGCGTGTAAGCGTACGTACTTTTGTGCGTGCTCGCTGCTAGCGCGTGTAAGCGTACGTACCTTTGTGCGGGCTAGCGCGTGTAAGCGTACGTACCTTTGTGCGTGCTACTGCGCTAGCGCGTGTAAGCGTACGTACCCTTGTGCGTGCTACTGCGCTTTCGCGTGTAAGCATACGTACCCTTGTGCGTGCTACTGCGCTAGCGCGTGTAAGTGTACGTACCCTTGTGCGTGCTAGCTGGCTAGCGCGTGTAAGCGTACGTACCCTTGTGCGGACTAGCGCGTACAAGCGTACGTACCTTTATGCGTGCTACTGCGCTAGCGCGTGTAAGCATGCGTACCCTTGTGCGTGCTAGCTGGCTAGCGCGCGTAAGCGTACGTACCTTTGTGCGGGCTAGCGCGTGTAAGCGTACGTACCCTTGTGCGTGCTACTGCGCTAGCGCGTGTAAGCGTACGTACCCTTGTGCGTGCTCGCTGCTAGCGCGTGTAAGCGTACGTACCTTTGTGCGTGCTACTGCGCTAGCGCGTGTAAGCATACGTACCCTTGTGAGTGATGGCTGTACCCTCGCTAGCCAAGGGTACCCTGGCTAGCGCGTGTAAGCGTACGTACCTTTGTGCGGGCTACTGCGCTAGCGCGTGTAAGCGTACGTACCCTTGTGCGTGCTAGCTGGCTAGCGCGTGTAAGCGTACGTACCTTTGTGCGTACTACTGCGCTAGCGCGTGTAAGCGTACGTACCCTTGTGAGTGATAACTGGCTATCGCTTGTAAGCGTACGTACCCTTGTGCGTGCTACTGCGCTAGCGCGTGTAAGCGTACGTATTCTTGTGCGTGCTACTGCGCTAGCGCGTGTAAGCGTACTAACCCTTGTGCGTGCTAGCTGGCTAGCGCGTGTAAGCGTACGTACCCTTGTGCGTGCTAGCTGGCTAGCGCGTGTAAGCGTACGTACCCTTGTGCGTGCTAGCTTGCTAGCGCGGGTTAGCGTACGTACCCTTGTGCGTGCTACTGCGCTAGCGCGAGTAAACGTACGTACCTTTGTGCGGGCTAGCGCGTGTAAGCGTACGTACCCTTGTGCGTGCTACTGCGCTAGCGCGTGTAAGAGTACGTACCCTTGTGCGTGCTAGCTGGCTAGCGCGTGTAAGCGTACGTACCTTTGTGCGTGCTACTGCGCTAGCGCGTTTAAGGGTACGTACCCTTGTGCGTGCTAGCTGGCTAGCGCGTGTAAGCGTACGTACCCTTGTGCGTGCTACTGCGCTAGCGCGTGTAAGCGTACGTTCCCTTGTGCGTGCTAGCTGGCTAGCGCGTGTAAGCGTACGTACCTTTATGCGTGCTACTGCGCTAGAGCGTGTAGGCGTACGTACCCGTGTGCGTGCTAGCTGGCTAGCGCGTGTAAGCGTACGTACCCTTGTGCGTGCTAGCTGGCTAGCGCGTGTAAGCGTACGTACCTTTGTGTGAGCTAACGCGTGTAAGCGTACGTACCCTTGTGCGTGCTACTGCGCTAGCTCGTGTAAGCGTACGTACCCTTTTGCGTGCTAGCTGGCTAGCGCGTGTAAGCGTACGTACCTTTGTTATGTGCTACTGCGCTAGCGCGTGTAAGCGTACGTACCTTTGTGCGTGATAGCTGGCTAGCGCGTGTAAGCGTACGTACCTTTGTGCGGGCTAGCGCGTGTAAGCGTACGTACCCTTGTGCGGGCTAGCGCGTGTAAGCGTACGTACCTTTGTGCGGACTAGCGCGTGTAAGCGTACGTACCTTTATGCGTGCTACTGCGCTAGCGCGTGTAAGCGTACGTACCCTTGTGCGGGCTAGCGCGTGTAAGCGTACGTACCCTTGTGCGTGCTAGCAGGCTAGCGCGTGTAAGCGTACGTACCCTTGTGCGTACTACGGCGCTAGCGCGTGTAAGCGTACGTACCCTTATACGTGCTAGCTGGATAGCGCGCGTAAGCGTACGTACCTTTGTGCGGGCTAGCGCGTGTAAGCGTACGTACCCTTGTGCGTGCTACTGCGCTAGCGCGTGTAAGCGTACGTACCCTTGTGCGTGCTAGCTGCCGAGCGCGTGTATGCGTACGTACCTTTGTGCGTGCTACTGCGCTAGCGCGTGTACGTACCCTTGTGAGTGATGGCTGTACCCTCGCTAGATAAGGGTACCCTGGCTAGCGCGTGTAAGCGTACGTACCTTTGTGCGGGCTAGCGCGTGTAAGCGTACGTAACCTTGTGCGTGCTAGCTGGCTAGCGCGCGTAAGCGTACGTACCCTTGTGCGTGCTACTGCGCTAGCGCGAATAAACGTACGTACCCTTGTGCGTGCTAGCTGTCTAGCGCGTGTAAGCGTGCGTACCCTTGTGCGTGCTAGCTGGCTAGCGCGTGTAAGCGTACGTACCTTTGTGCGGGCTAGCGCGTGTAAGCGTACGTACCCTTGTGCGTGCTACTGCGCTAGCGCGTGTAAGAGTACGTACCCTTGTGCGTGCTAGCTGGCTAGCGCGTGTAAGCGTACGTACCTTTGTGCGTGCTACTGCGCTAGCGCGTTTAAGGGTACGTACCCTTGTGCGTGCTAGCTGGCTAGCGCTTGTAAGCGTACGAACCTTTGTGCGGGCTAGCGCGTGTAAGCGTACGTACCCTTGTGCGTGCTACTGCGCAAGCGCGTGTAAGCGTACGTACCTTTGTGCGTGCTACTGCGCTAGCGCGTGTAAGCGTACGTAGCCTTGTGCGTGCTAGCTGGCTAGCGCGTGTAAGCGTACGTAGCCTTGTGCGTGCTACTGCGCTAGCGCGTGTAAGCGTACGTACCCTTGTGCGTGCTAGCTGGCTAGCGCGTGTAAGCGTACGTACCTTTATGCGTGCTACTGCGCTAGCGCGTGTAAGCGTACGTACCCTTGTGCGTGATAGCTGCCTAGCGCGTGTAAGCGTACGTACCCTTGTGCGTGCTACTGCGCTAGCGCGTGTAAGCGTACGTACCCTTGTGCGTGCTAGCTGGCTAGCGGGCGTAAGCGTACGTACCTTTGTGCGGACTAGCGCGTACAAGCGTAAGTACCTTTATGCGCGCTACTGCGCTAGCGCGTGTAAGCGTACGTACCCTTGTGCGGGCTAGCGCGTGTAAGCGTACGTACCCTTGTGCGTGCTAGCAGGCTAGCGCGTGTAAGCGTACGTACCCTTGTGCGTACTACGGCGCTAGCGCGTGTAAGCGTACGTACCCTTATACGTGCTAGCTGGATAGCGCGTGTAAGCGTACGTACCCTTGTGCGTGCTAGCAGGCTAGCGCGTGTAAGCGTACGTACCCTTGTGCGTACTATGGCGCTAGCGCGTGTAAGCGTACGTACCCTTATACGTGCTAGCTGGATAGCGCGTGTAAGCGTACGTACCTTTGTGCGGACTAGCGCGTACAAGCGTAAGTACCTTTATGCGCGCTACTGCGCTAGCGCGTGTAAGCGTACGTACCCTTGTGCGTGCTAGCTGGCTAGCGGGCGTAAGCGTACGTACCTTTGTGCGGGCTAGCGCGTGTAAGCGTACGTACCCTTGTGCGTGCTACTGCGCTAGCGCGTGTAAGCGTACGTACCCTTGTGCGTGCTAGCTGCTAGCGCGTGTAAGCGCACGTACCTTTGTGCGTGCTACTGCGCTAGCGCGTGTAGGCGTTAGTACCCTTGTGCGTGCTAGCTGCCGAGCGCGTGTAAGCGTACGTACCTTTGTGCGTGCTACTGCGCTAGCGCGTGTACGTACCCTTGTGAGTGATGGCTGTACCCTCGCTAGATAAGGGTACCCTGGCTAGCGCGTGTAAGCGTACGTACCTTTGTGCGGGCTAGCGCGTGTAAGCGTACGTACCCTTGTGCGTGCTAGCTGGCTAGAGCGCGTAAGCGTACGTACCCTTGTGCGTGCTACTGCGCTAGCGCGAGTAAACGTACGTACCTTTGTGCGGGCTAGCGCGTGTAAGCGTACGTACCCTTGTGCGTGCTACTGCGCTAGCGCGTGTAAGAGTACGTACCCTTGTGCGTGCTAGCTGGCTAGCGCGTGTAAGCGTACGTACCTTTGTGCGTGCTACTGCGCTAGCGCGTTTAAGGGTACGTACCCTTGTGCGTGCTAGCTGGTTAGCGCGTGTAAGCGTACGTACCCTTGTGCGTGCTACTGCGCTAGCGCGTGTAAGCGTACGTACCCTTGTGCGTGCTAGCTGGCTAGCGCGTGTAAGCGTACGTACCTTTATACGTGCTACTGCGCTAGCGCGTGTAAGCGTACGTACCCTTGTGCGTGATAGCTGGCTAGCGCTTGTAAGCGTACGAACCTTTGTGCGGGCTAGCGCGTGTAAGCGTACGTAGCCTTGTGCGTGCTACTGCGCTAGCGCGTGTAAGCGTACGTACCCTTGTGCGTGCTAGCTGGCTAGCGCGTGTAAGCGTACGTACCTTTATGCGTGCTACTGCGCTAGCGCGTGTAAGCGTACGTACCCTTGTGCGTGATAGCTGGCTAGCGCGTGTAAGCGTACGTACCCTTGTGCGTGCTGCTGCGCTAGCGCGTGTAAGCGTACGTACCCTTGTGCGTGCTAGCTGGCTAGCGGGCGTAAGCGTACGTACCTTTGTGCGGACTAGCGCGTACAAGCGTAAGTACCTTTATGCGCGCTACTGCGCTAGCGCGTGTAAGCGTACGTACCCTTGTGCGGGCTAGCGCGTGTAAGCGTACGTACCCTTGTGCGTGCTAGCAGGCTAGCGCGTGTAAGCGTACGTACCCTTGTGCGTACTACGGCGCTAGCGCGTGTAAGCGCACGTACCCTTATACGTGCTAGCTGCATAGCGCGTGTAAGCGTACGTACCCTTGTGCGTGCTAGCTGGCTAGCGGGCGTAAGCGTACGTACCTTTGTGCGGGCTAGCGCGTGTAAGCGTACGTACCCTTGTGCGTGCTACTGCGCTAGCGCGTGTAAGCGTACGTACCCTTGTGCGTGCTAGCTGCTAGTGCGTGTAAGCGCACGTACCTTTGTGCGTGCTACTGCGCTAGTGCGTGTAGGCGTTAGTACCCTTGTGCGTGCTAGCTGCCGAGCGCGTGTAAGCGTACGTACCTTTGTGCGTGCTACTGCGCTAGCGCGTGTACGTACCCTTGTGAGTGATGGCTGTACCCTCGCTAGACAAGGGTACTCTGGCTAGCGCGTGTAAGCGTACGTACCTTTGTGCGGGCTAGCGCGTGTAAGCGTACGTACCCTTGTGCGTGCTATCTGGCTAGCGCGCGTAAGCGTACGTACCCTTGTGCGTGCTTCTGCGCTAGCGCGAGTAAACGTACGTACCCTTGTGCGTGCTAGCTGGCTAGCGCGTGTAAGCGTACGTACCCTTGTGCGTGCTAGCTGGCTAGCGCACGTACGCGTACGTACCTTTGTGCGGGCTAGCGCGTGTAAGCGTACGTACCCTTGTGCGTGCTAGCTGGCTAGAAGGTGTAAGCGTACGTACCTTTGTGCGGACTAGCGCGTGTAAGCGTACGTACCTTTGTGCGTGCTACTGCGCTAGCGCGTGTAAGCGTACGTACCCTTGTGCGTGCTAGCTGGCTAGCGCGTGTAAGCGTACGTACCCTTGTGCGTGCTAGCTGGCTAGCGCGTGTAAACGTACGTACCTTTGTGCGGGCTAGCGTATGTAAGCTTACGTACCCTTGTGCGTGCTACTGCGCTAGCGCGTGTAAGCGTACGTACCCTTGTGCGTGCTAGCTGCTAGCGCGTGGTAGCGTACGTACCTTTGTGCGTGCTACTGCGCTAGCGCGTGTAAGCGTACGTACCCTTGTGCGCGCTAGCTGGCGAGCGCGTGTAAGCGTACGTACCTTTTACACAACATGGGTTGATATATTGAAGAACAATAGAACCTGGTGGCACAAATAAAAAAAAAATGTTACCACTGTTAAAGTTTTAGCATCTTATTTCAGCCTTTATTTAGTGAAAAAAAGTATTAATTGAAATATACTCTACTTTTGATTAACTTTCTTTCTTGAGCTTCATATATAATGCCAAGGAATAGTACATTATGAATGAACAGATTAGAACAGATTTTTTTTGCATTACTTTATCAAAAAAAGTTACATTTAAAAAAAGATAGCTATTAAATTGACACTAATCTAGTGTCATACATTAAGAGGTAACATAAATAGATAAAATCACAAAAAAATTAAAAAACGAGAAAATATGTCTGTAAAATCATAATATCGGGAAACAACCCATTCAGATTGGTTTTAGTGTTAGAGGTAAAGGGCCTGAGAAAACATATCACTATTACAGAAGCCAAACAATAAATCCTTTGCATCAGAGGAACGATGTAATTGTCTCCAAAAATGCTTTTAGTTGAGCAGTCATTATAGAACTTCCTATATCATACGTATGACTGGCTGCAGAAGCTGTTTAAATGACGAAGATTAATAATTGTCTTCTTCACAAAATATTTATTCTAATGGTTTAAGAGTTAAAGAAAATTAATTCAAAAAATAATAATGATGTTAATTCTTGCTTGTTACTTTTTTATTGATTCTCAACTGATCAAGTTTTTAAACATTTTCCTGAAGTCTTCGTTGGGAATTATAATTACAAAAATTCAGATTTTTAGTGAATGAAATTGCTCCAACTATAATTGTGGCATACCTAACCTGGAAGCATTGGGATGGCTGCAAAGAAATCCTACCTGGTGAATGACTTGACTTCCCAGAAAGAAATTGATTTCAATCTGAAAGAATAAAAACCCGTTTTGCTCTAGGCTAAAATTTTTCATGCATCTTCTCGAGTTGTTAGACTACATTTAAATTATTTCACTCAAAAACTCAGCAATTACTTTAAGGGTCCTTTAATCGCTAGATAAAAAAGCGTCGTTTAGGACGATTTATTCATCTCTAGGCACTTCACCACGCCTCCTCGAACGCTGACTTCCATTTTACGCGGGGATGATCGTTAAGCAGTCTACGCGCGTCTAAGGGAAACAAAAACAGGCATCCTTAAGTTGGGCGGGCATTTTAATGTGCAAAAAAGTCTTAGTGTCCTTTACTTTACTTGTTTCACTATGTTGTCATTTTAGTTATTCCTATATTTTAAAAACTGCTGCTTTTACAGCAAAATGCTATTATCCGAATATACCTTCTGCCAAAAACAGCGAACTAGAATCATCACATACCACGTGACGAGGGAGGAGTCAAGTACCTTCTCGTAGAAAACGGACATTAGTCCCAGTTGAGGCCATATATCTGAGATTTCTATGTAAAACCTATCTAACGCCTAAGACAGTAGTCTTCATATATTTCTAATATCTTAAGGGGTCACAGTACCTTTCAAACATTTTTTTTTTAATTTAAGTAAATTTTATATTTTTTTGAAACCATAACATGCATACTTATTTCTTAATCAATAATTTATTTTTAAAATTTAAAAATATTGCCTACTTTATTTAAAAATTCAAAAAAATGAAAAATATTTCAAAATTTTGAAAATCCTAAGGCTTTTCTTTTATTTTTGCGCTAATTAAAAAATTTAAGAAATTAATTAAAAGAACATTTTCTGTGATTAATTATGTAAAAAATCAAAATTAAAAAAAAAATGGTTTTTATAGGTTTAACATGCTCTAAACATTTGAGTAATTTATAAAATGCTTATCTAATGCACAGTTTTGTCAAATATGTTATTCCAAATGCAAAAAATGTTACTTTAAAGCTGTATCTTTAATAGAAAAAAATCCTTGGGGATTCTAATAATATGAAAACACAAAAATACCATCATCGAGAAAGAGCAGTTAAAAGTTTTTCTTTTGCATAAGAACACATCGCGAGTATGGCCTAAAACCACTCATAACTTTTTAAATATTTGAACTAAAGCAATGAAACTTTTTCCCTGTGTTCAGAATAGTTTTTATTTTTGAAATAAGCAGTAAAAATGTTTGTTTTTGATCATTTCATCATTTTTGAGGTACTGTAACCCCTTAAATCTTTTTACAAAATGATGTAATGGAGAAAAGACAGCTTCTTTTATTGTTCCCTCTCGTCATATATGAGATGAAGAAGCAAGCGAAAATTCTCAAGAGATGGGATACTTGAGAGATAATGGAAGAAAGACAAAAACGGAAGTCCCCCCCCCTTTTTTTATGTCCTGACACTTTTATTCAAATATGATGTTTTCATATTGAAATTCAAAGCAAGTTAGATCAGAATTCCGTCGACTAAACTTTATTTAAAAGTATACTTATTTTTGTGTCTTTTAACATACAGACCTTGTCTTTAAGAACAAAATTAAGTTTAGCATCTTGAGATTTTCAAACTTAAGAAATTAATCTTTTAGTTCTTAAATAACAAATACGAATATTTTGTTACTGTATGTTCCATTTACATTTCTTAAGATGTATCTACAAAAAAAATCAAGGTTTTCCTTACTATATACGATAAATAAAGTTTTTAAATCGTAGTTCTTTCATAAAAATTAATGTATAAATATTAAACCTTTGCTAAAAATTCGCTGCGATATATATTTAATGTGTAAGCTAAGGCTAAGTTTGGCGTATATTTCATTAATTTTCGTTCAAAATTAACGTAGCTCTTCAAACCATACCTGTATTTTGACTTTGCCTGCTGGGCAGAATTTAACATTACGTTTAAGAGAATGGCAGGAAATTAAAGAGAAAACGCCATGTGGCCATCATTTCGGGCGACTTAAAAAAAATTAAGGAGAGTCAGTATTCAAAATACTTTAAAAAATTCGATTTTTTGATTTTTACATATTTTGTAACTCTATTTCAATACCTTTTTAGTGATACAAACTTCTTGATCCTGCTCATATTAAAAGTAAGTTAAAATAAGCTTTAAAACATGTAAAACCCATTTTGATGAGGCATGATTTTCTTCTTTAATCATGATTTTCTTCTCAATATGTTGAAATAGTATTTTTGAAACTAAACGTTCCTTTTTTTAGAAACTAAATTGTGTTACGCTTTGAAATTTTTACCACCTATTCCATACATCTAACTGCATATACTGAAAAAAATGTTTTCTCATATTCAAAAAATATTTTTTATTGAGCTGATTTTGTGTAGCAAAATGGCATTTTCTGAAACAAATACAGTAACTTACATCACATTAGAATTGAAACAAAAAACTAATCTTTCTTTCTGTAAAATTTTACTTCAGTATAGTGAAACGAGTCTACTTAAGGTACAGAAAAAAAATAATCATTGTATCTTTAATAGATTTTCAAAAAAAGATACATTAAACTGTGCAAATTAACATTGACTGTATAGGGGGTACTGACTCCCCTTAATGAAGCTCTTGAAATCTTTCCTGTATGTTTGCTTTACTTGCTATGCACCATTTGATATCAAGCTTTTCGGATTGGCGAGAAATTTAAAAGATGTCGCCAAGTTGGCATCAGCGTAATGTTAAATGATGTATAGCAAGTTAAGAAGTTAAGTCAACATACATGTAAGGCTTCAAGTTTAAACGAAAATTAATGGATAAATGCTAAATTTTGCCATATTACAACAAATTCGACATATATATATATATATATATATATATATATATATATATATATATATATATATATATATATATATATATATATATATATATATATATATATATATACCTAAAAATAATTACTGTTTACACAATTTTTGAGAGCATAATTATACTACATTGCTACAGCTTTCTTTTCGTTTAAGAGTCCAGAATATAAAAAATTAAAAGTGCCTTCTTACATTTTCATTCTTTTGAATGATCCTGTTGATATGAATAAATGAAACTGTGACAATTATTTTCAAATAAAAAAAGAACCGACTTCAAAAAACAAAAAGGAACTGAAAAGTAAAAAATAATGGATCATACTTACATACGATTTTTTACCCAAACGTATAAATCAAATTTATTTTAAAATTCCTGTACAAAAATCAACTAAACTAAACACCCAATTATAAATCAAACACTGATTTTTATTACCGTACGATGAATTATTTTAATACCTAACTAATTATATAAGATCTCTTAATTTTTAATAACCTTTTGAAGTCGGGGCCTCCTATAAACTACTACCTAACGTAACTGACAACCCACTAGAGTTGAACACTAATTTAACTAAACGCGAAATTGGTCTTTAAATCTAAACCTACTCAGTTACGTTAGGAGGCCTCGACTTCAAAAGGTTATTAAAAATTAAGAGATCATGTATAATTACTTAGGTATTAAAATAATTTATCGTACGGTAATAAAAATCAGTGTTTAATTTATAATTGGGTGTTTATTTTAGTTGGTTTTTGTACAGGAATTGTAAGATAAATTTGATTTATACGTTTGGATAAAAAATCGTATGTAAGTATGATCCACTATTTTTAACTTTTCAGTTCCTTTTTGTTTTTTGAAGTCGGTTCTTTTTTTATTTGAAAATAATTTATTTTTTGCTTTTTAGTGGTGTAAATATAAAATAAGTACATAGGGTAGAGTATGTGGTTCACTCTTTACGTACATCTCGAGTGAGAAAACACTGGAGTCTGAAAACAGCTAAGATGAACAAAATAGAGAAAGAAAAAGAACACAGCGTCTCGGAAACTTCCGAAGACTGTGAAGAAATGCTTTTTCAAATGCGCAATTATTTACAAGGAAAACTGTCTTCATCATCAGTTTGAATTTATTAAATTATGCTTTCCGAAAACAATTCACGGGTCACTAAAAAACAACCTAAATCGCTTTGACTTTGCCCATAGAATTTGAAGAGTTTTCTGGATTTTCCAAGGATTCCAGCTTTAGATACTGATTTAATGACCATGGGATCACCTGGGAAGTATATACCTTTTCAAACGAGGAAAAAAAAATAACAACAATTTTACAAATTGGTCTATGCGTGTTTGAGTTTACAGGGGACATACGTAAAAAGATTCTGACGAATTGAGAACGTCCTTTTTAAAGTCGGTTAAAAAAAGAAAAATTCTTAATGCGCATAACATTTTATACGATTGGCACTAAAAACTGATCTTTGTTCCTCTACAGGATTTATTTGTGCGTTAATCTAGTTAGAGTCATTTGAATATCAATGATTTTCCTAACTATTATATATTTCACAATAATATGTGTCAGATAACTCGTGAAAAAAATCACATTTCTCTTTAATAGGCCCCGTTATAGATCAATACCACACTAGAAACAGAGTATCTACTGTGATGTTGTATATATGAAGATCAAAATACTACTAGAACAATGATACTAAATGAATTTCCTGTTTGCTTCAGAAGAGTCTTTATTCAAAAATTGCGATATGACTACGAATGATTAACGCAAGGGAAATAGTTAGGGAGGAGGATACTCCCCCATAGGAAGAGCCAACTAAAAAGGAAAAATACCCCTCAAAACACCCTGCCTCGCCCATAAGGGGGCACCCTTGACTAATATTAATGTTTTATGGTACTTTCTTTAACACTGAGTAAAGAAAGTACCTTTTTTATGGGGGGCACTTTCTTTAACAATGGATTTTATATTTAATCATTTGATATTGAAATTGAATGAAGTTTATTGTTTTATGCCCATAACTTTTTTCTAAAGAATAAATATGGTGAAGCAAAGGTTTGGGTCTTATGTTAGATCCCTTCTATGAATTAAACAAACAAACAAACAAACAAAAAAAAAAACTAAAAATCGATTCTTTAAGTGAAACGCTATGAGTTTACAAACAACAAAGCGCGAGTATGAAATTTATTTTATAATTCTAGTACAAAAATCAACTAAACTAAACACCCAGTTATAAAAAACACACTGATTTTAATTACTATACGATGAATTTTTTTAATACCTAACTAATTATATACGATCTCTTAATTTTTTATAACCTTTTGAAGTCGGGGTCTCCTATAAACTACTACATAACGTAACTGACAACCCACTTGAGTTGAACACTAATTTAACTAAACGCGAAATTAGTCTTTAAATCTATCCTCTCCCTCGATTTTTCCAGGATCCCTTATACCCGGACTTAAAGACCATTAGACGACAGGGAGAAGTATACCGTTTCAAACAGAAAAAGATTTTTCCTAATCTGTACAGACGTCTTCTAGTAATCGGGGAACATAATACATAAAAAAAATCCTACTAAGTCTGTAAATTAATATTACCCTAACTGTAAATTAAGCTAACGGCTTCATGAAATATTAAATCTAGAATGCTAGTCAAACTTCAGAAATCGGACGCCAGTTACGATATATTTATTAAGGAACATAAAAATAATTTTCGGAGGGAGCGGCGGGGGGATTTTTGTCTTAAATTCCCCTTGAATTTAACACTAGATATATTTCAAAACTGAAATATATATATATATATATATATAAAACTTTGATGACTAAATGAAGTTATTTATTAGCAAAAAAATATATATATAATAAATAAAGTAATTCAACTATTTTCGTAGCAAAATGCATTTAATTTACTGATTTGCTACATGAGTAAGAAGTACATTAGTAAGACAAAATTAAAATTAGCGGGCGTCGCTGTGAAAATCAAACCCCGATGCAAGAGAAGTATATACATATTGTTCAAAACAAGATACCTCCGTCGAAAAAATGCACCGTTGAAGCCAAAACCACGTAACCTCCTGTGACGTATCGCGCAGAGACAAAAGCTGGTCTACGTAGCCACAACGTGTGAAATTTAAAGTTTCTTAGATTTCTCCGAGACCCCTCAACAGATCCAGACAAAACATGGGACCATCTGGGAAGCATACCCTTCCAAACAAAAAAAGAATTTTTCAAATCGGTCCAGTATTCCTGAAGTAATACGAAAACACACATAAAAAGCCGCAAGCCGAAATCATAACCTCCTTTTTTGAAGTCGGTTAAATAGGAAATTACTGTAACTCACTTACAAAAACATCCAGTTAACTTCGAATCTAATCGACATTCGAATCTGTTAGATGGATGAAAGGTGCATCCGACAGACTATGAAGCGGTATCATAAATTTTTACTGTACCTTTAGTAATCCACTTAGCTTCTCAAAATGACACGACATGACTTGACATACTTGTATTTTCTCCAAATTCAAATTTTTAAAATAACACAATAAAATGTTTTGATAAAAATACATTTTTTTTGCCAATACATACAACTTTTTGCTTATTT
>NW_026558225.1:0-21172 GCF_026930045.1 Uloborus diversus
TCTTTGTACCGCATTTCCACGTTATGATAATCAAGCAGAGAATTAAAATTGCGCTCTACGCTTGCTATCAACCCTATCGTTGCCAATACACGTGAGTAAAGATGCGAATTAAATATTTTGCTGTGAAAATGGCAACACCGAATGGCATTTCATCATTTGTGATATCATCGGCAAGAAATGTAAACAATAAAAGATCTCCGATTTAAGTAATTTTTTAAAAATATTAAACTTAAACAAATTATTTAAAAAATGGTTAGATCCTATGTTTTTAAGCATGTTCTTTCAGGAAAAAATACTTTTAAAATATTGGAAACGGCCCCATTCTTAGCTAGCGTTGTCAAACAAGTAAATTGACATGAGAGGAGAAAATGAGTAGATAGTGAACATTTTTAACACCTATTTCAAATTAGCGCATAGTATGTTATGTTTCTCAATTTTAGTTTATGAATGTTTTTTAATGTTCTGTGTTTTACATCTTATAAGTAGTTTTCTGCTGAAAAAAAAAATAAATAAATATCGATATTTAATTCTGATTTTCTTGAAAACAAGTGGTGTTTTATGTACGTGAAAGCTCCCAAAGGTAAAAATTATTAAAAATTTTTGAAAAAATCCTTTAGTTATTAGTAATCAAGACTTTAAAAAATAACAATTTTTAGATTTATGATATTCTTTTAAGTTTCTGCAAAGTTTCTAAAGTTTTGAAATCTTTACTAATAATAAAGCACAAAGTTTGTCTGGATCTCTGGATCTCTGTCGGGATATCTGTCCGGATCTGGATCTGGATCTCTGTGACGCGCATAGCGCCTAAACCGTCCTGCCGATTTTCATGAAATTTGGCCCAACATTAGTTTGTAGCATAAAGTTGTGTAGCTTGAAGCGATTTTTCGAAAATTCAATTTTGTTCTTTTTCTATTCGAATTTTAAGAACATTTTACCGAGAAAATTATCATAACGTGGATGAGCAAATTACCAAATTATCATAACGTGGAACCGTAAAATGGACGAGCAAATTACCATAACATGGGCGAGCAAATTAACGTAGCAAATTCATCGTGAAATTCACCATCCATTATTTGTAAATATGCAGGCGAACCAAATGACCTTTTAATTTTCTACTACGGTCAAAGCCGTGTGGGTAAATAAAGTCCATCAATGTGTAACAAATGGTAGATACCTTTTCAGATTATTTCAGAAAGACATCTCGGGTTCTAAAAGAAGGCTTACCATTCACGAAATTTTATAAACAACAAATAAGATTTAAATTGAAAGAGATATACAGATAGAGAGAGACAGATATAAATTAACCTTCACATTTTTTCATTATTTTTTTTTACTAAGCTGAAAGTCTCTCTGTCCGGAGGATGTCTGGATGTCTGGATCTCTATGACGCGCATAGCGCCTAGACCGTTCGGCCGATTTTCATGAAATTTGGCACAAAGTTAGTTTGTAGCATGGGGGTGTGCACCTCGAAGCGATTTTTCGAAAATTCGATGTGGTTCTTTTTCTACTCTAATTTTAAGAACAAAAATATCATAAGATGAACGAGTAAATTACGAAATTATCATAACGTGGAACCGTAACATGGGTACAAGCCAATTGGCGAGAAAATTCACCATACATTATTTGTAAATATACATACGAACCAAAAGACCTTTTAATTTTTCTATTACGGGCAAAGCCGTGCGGGTACCACTAGTAAGAGAATAAAACGATCGGTAGTTCGCAAATTCTCGGTACAAATTGGAAACACGTTTGGAACGCTATAAAGGCCAAAAAAACATAAAACTGTTCTAAATTTCTGCTGTCCGGTGTAACTTAGAATGAATGGCTCAGGTCAGTGTATAATAAATAACAGTTTTTTCGTTTCCATGGTGCGCTTTCCAATTTTCTCAAGAATCTTGTGTTATCTGTCTTCTCGCTCTTGTATGTAACTTTTTTGTTTTTTGCTTCAGGTTTTCAGTAATTGATTTCTTCAAAATTAAATCATGATGTAACATTCCAAAAATGATTTGCAAACACATATATTTTTACAAAAAAAAAACGAATTAATTTGAATTTTGACATCTGGAATTCAAATTATGTTTTTCGCAATCACGAGTGTGTGTGTGTGTGTGTATGTAGGCGTGTGTGTTTGTGTGTGGGGGGTATGTGTGTTTGTGTGTAGGGGTATGTTTATATGTGTGTTGGCCTGTGTGTTTGTGTCTGCGTGCAGGTATGAGTGTGTAGTTGTGTGTATGAGTGTTTGTGTGCATGGGGGCGGGGTATGTGTATGTGTGTGTAGGCATATGTGTTTGTGTCTGTGTGCAGGCGGTCTGTGCATGTGTGTGTAGGCATGTGTGTTTGTGTCTGTGTGTGTAGGCATGTGTGTTTGTGTCTGTGTGCAGGCATGAGTGTGTGGGTAGTTGTGTGTATGAATGTTTGTGTGCGTGGGGGCGGGTATGTGTTTGTGTGTAGGCATATGTGTTTGTGTCTGTGTGCAGGCATGAATGTGTGGGTAGTTGTGTGTATGTGTTTGTGTGTGTGTATGTGTAGGTGTCTGTATGTGTAGGTGTCTGTATGTATGCGTGTGTGTATGTGTTTGTGTGTGTGTGTGTGTGCATGTGTGTAGTTGTGTATGTATGCGCGTGTGTGCAGGACATGGTTGCAACCTTTCGCCAGAGGAGCAGCATCGTGAGGAGCCGGTCGACGGTGATGGTGCGGAGGGTGGCGGCGGGAAAATAAAACGATAGCACATAAAAACAGTCAAGTGAGAGCAATAAGCAATCGTGATTGCTCAAAAAACTCAAAGCATGTTAAACGTGTAAATCATAATTGTTTTCTATCTCCCATAAAGATCAATTTTAGCTTTTGTTTGTGATTTTTTCTCTAAACGTTTTTAATAATCGGTGCAAATTTGTAGTTGTTATAAACGAAGCGTTTGCGACAATGGGCATTTATTCTCGAAATTTCAAATGCAAAACAAATTCCCAGTACACACTAGAAGCACATTTGGAACACTTTAATTCAAAAAATAGTGTTTTAGTTGCGTGAATGCGAACTAAAATCAGTTTTACATGTGCTCCGTTAAAAAAAATATACATAAATGTGCTCCAAATCTATTCAAAATGTGTATTGATAAGATTTATCAGGACATTTGTAAAATGTAAACTTGGGAACACATTTGAGATCAGATTCAGACACAGTTGAGGACAGATTGGAGGCATACTTTAGAACAGTTTGCAGTCAAATTTAGGACCAGATTGGTGACACATTTAAGAAAAGATTAGGAACAGTTTTTTTTTTTTTTAATTTCCAATGGCTGGCAGCAAGAAAAGGTTACGAAGAACAAAATAGCAAAAACAAACACAATACACAGAACAAGGAACAATAGAGTGAAATATTTAGCTGCCGATAAGCTCTCTTGCTTCCCAATAACGGTCACACAGGCTGCGTCTGGAAAGCTGGGTGCAAGTGTGCAGATGACGAATGTCCATTTCTTCGTTTGAATTAAGACATGCCACCCGCATTCCACTGTAACACATTTAGCCTTACTCCGCCGCGTCTTCGTCGACCATATGGATATCGCATAGAGTGCCTGCCAAAGTTGTAGACCATTTTGCCGGTTAAACCGTTGCCCAGGGTGCACCACGTGGAGGTAAGGAGCAGTTTTATACTCCCTTGTAAAATCAATCCTTTCTTTCGTACAAAAATAATTTTCACAGCTTTCTTAACTACCAGTCTATAGAATTCCTTTTTGTGATAATACTAGATATTTGGTTAGAGTTAATTGGTATCGAACGACGCAGCGTACCATTTAAAAGGACGGCCATCCCTGGTAGTAAACAGGGCAATGTACTGTATAGTGGGAGCCATCTGCTATATTAGATTGCTGTAAAATGAACAGATAACACTAGTAAAATATGTAACATAGTTGAACGAGCTGATGTGTGCATCACATGACTTCCTTTTACTCCAATTTAATGTCATTTTCTAATTATTGGCAGTTTTAATATGATTCAAAATTTTACTCTCCAAATATCACCAACAGTGGCCAAATTGAAACCAGATTTTTAAAAAAAAAATCGCCAAATTTGTCGCCGAGTTGGCGACAAAACTTGGCGATCAAAAGACTGGCGATATATCGCCAAGTGTCCGCCAAATTATAACACAACTTGAGTTTACATCGAAATTAACAATGATTTCCCCCCAAAAAGGGGCAAAAAACTCCCTTTGGAGCATACGAATGCAACCAAAAGGGAAGGTGCACAACTAGACCCCACTAGGAGTCTACGTACCAAATTTCAACTTTCTAGTACTTTCCGTTCTTGAGTTATGCGAGATGCATACACACATACGCACATACGCACACACGCACATACATACGTACATACACAGACGTCACGAGAAAACTCGTTGTAATTAACTCGGGGATCGTCAAAATGGATATTTCGGGTGTCTGTACGTTCCCAGGCACATATCCACGTGTGGTCGGGTTGAAAAAAAAAAAAAAAACTCAACATTCATTTGGGGGTGAGCAAAATGGAAATTAAGGTCGATTTTTGGGGGAAATTTTTTTCGCGAATACAATACTTCCTTTTTTGTAAAAGAAAGTAAAAAAGATGAGTGTTGTATGAATATTTTAAAAGTGTTCCAAAATATGCACTTGAAAGAGGTCCGTAAAAGGCGACAGGTGTCAGTGCTCAAAAAGTGTTCTCAAATGTATTCCCAAAAGTGGTAAAAAAAAAAAAAAGTGTTGAACCAAATAAGTGCTCTGAAAAGTGATCTCATAAGCGTTTTGAAATCTGTTCTAAAATTAAGCATCAAAGTGTTCTGTAAAAGGAGACTAGTATGGGCGTTCAAAAAGTGTCTGAAGGTTTGCAGTGTGCCCTTTAATTCTGTAAAAGTGTACTAGTTGTCTGAATGTGAACTAAAATGTGGTCCGGATGTGCTTCGCTAAAAAGCAATTGTCCTAAAATGAGGCAGTGAGAAGCAAAGGGATGCAAGTGGCAAAATTAAAAATTTGGAGATAACCAGTACAAATGGTAGGTGAACCCACCTCTTTTTTTTGGGGCAAGCGATTGTACTAGTAGCCCTGGTAGGTGCGGCTGTACAGCATGATTTCGAAAAAAACTTCAATGAAAGCCTATCTAGGAGGTTATATTTAAAGTCATTTTATTCAAAACTTGAAAATCTCCACATCCCTTTGCTTCTCACTGCCTCAAATGTCCTTCGAATCAGTTCCAAATATGCTCCGAATCTTGAAATACACCGCCAGCTGAGTCAATTCTAGCCAAGGACTGAAGTTTCGTGCTTATTAGCACTCATCAGCCCAGCAAAGGAATCAGTTCTGAATGTGTCCCTCACTGGATATTTGTTCAATTTAAGAGGGAACAATTTAAGAAAGAAGCATTTGAGAGAAGACTGGGAGACCATTTGAGAACATATTCAGAAAACTTTTAGGTACCGGTTGTGAAATAATCCCTTTCTCTCGTACAAATATAATTTCTCCGGCTTTCTTGAAGCACCCGTCAATAGAATCTCTTAATATGATGTTTCTAGAAATTTGGTTGCAATAATGTTCCGTCTCATTGCTCGTTGGTGGTTGACAGTAGTCCCGCAAGTTTGATGTTCAACTATCAGAAAACGCTACTGGTGTAATCAAAAGAGTGTCCCAAAATGTGTTCTAAACGAAGGAGCAAATACGTTCAGAAAAGTATGTACACAAAGTGGGGAACTAAATAAGTGTTCCGGAAAAAAATTCCCAAAAGCGTGCTTCATCCTCAGTAGAATGTTGGGAAATTGAATGTTCGGTGGCTGACGTCTGCCGAGCGAGATTTGTGTGAAAATAGTAAAAGAGTTTGTTATATGAAACAAAAATGAGTGTTCTAAAATTTTTTCAAAATGAGTGCTGTAAACAGTGCCTGACTATGATTTTTGAAGACACTGGGCACGAAATTTATTTGGTGCCGCTCTTTCTATTTATTCTATATATCGAAGCAATCAAAATTTTGATACTTGCGTATTAACACAGCCATGCTAATTTTGGCGGTATTTTATATTATAATATACATACATTATAAAAAGTAGAAAGAACCGTGGGCAGGGATAAAGGGCAGAAACTATTAATTTTTCATATTTCCTTTTTTTTTTTTTTGCATTTTTATCATTTAATCTACGTGAGCTTTATTGCACAAGCATTTGTTTTTTGCTGAAAAGAAAAAAAAAATAATTTGAACTTTGACATGTTTTATGATTATGTTTTTCGCAATCACGAGTGTGTGTGTATGTAGGCGTGTGTGTTTATGTGTGTGTGTGGGGGGGGTATGTGTATGTGTGTGTGGGGGGTGTATGTGTATGTGTGTAGGCATGTGTGTGTGTGTGTGGGTAGTTGAGTGTATTTGTGTTTGTGTGTGTATGTGTTTGTGTGTGTATGTGTAGGTGTCTGTATGTATGCGTGTATGTATGTGTTTGTGTGTGTAGGTGTATGTGTAAGTGTAGGCAAGTAAGTGACGCAACCTGGAGACGGTTTCCGCTAGAGGAGCAGCATCGTGAGGCGGCCGGCCGACGGTGGTGCTACAAAGGGAGGCGGGGGGAAAATAAAATCATAGGAATTCAAAACCGTCAAATAAGAACAATAAACAATCGTGATTGCTCAAAAAAAAAAAAAAAAAAGAAAAGAAAACCCGCATAATTTCAATATTTTCCTATTATTAGTATTGAATCCAAAACGCGTTTCTTCAAATATCTCGATTACTCATTTCAGTAGATCCTGTCGTTTGCCTGCCCACGGTAGTATGGTATACGATAGTTAAACATTACAATATAAGATGGCGTCAAACTTTGTCCCTTCCAGTAAGTCGTAAATAGCCAAACTTATCTATGTTTAAACTTTCAATAGTGGAACTATGGACTGAACTCGGAGTGATTTTGGGATTTGGGAAAGTAATTAAATTTTTGAGGAAATATTTTTTTTTTTCTAGATTTAATATTTGCAACTTGCTGCAGTGCGATATGAAACGAATTCAATTAAAATTTTATCTGCAGATTTGGTGCCCCCGAATGTTGGTGCCCTGGGACCTACCTCATGTGCCCATGCCTTAATCTGGCCCTGGCTGTAAAGTGTTCTAAAAAAAAGAAATAATAAAAAATGTTCTTAAATACGTTCCCAAAAAAGTGACAAAAGTTTGTGTTTACTTAAATTAGTGTTTTAAAAAGCATTTCTGCTTGAAAGTATGCCAATGAGGGGGCCAAGTGTCTGTGTTCAAAAAGTGTCTAAAAATTTGCAGTGTTGTGTTCTTCACAAGCAATTCGGTTTAGCTATAAGTGAAACTACATATTGATCTCTTTTGGGGCCAATATAACCTGGTAGCATTGTGAAGGTTGCGCAGATCCTACACTGTAAAAAAAATCCGGAAACGTTTCTGAGTATATCGTGCAGCTGTGGTTCATGAAAGTTTCAAAAACGTTTCTGAGTATTTCGGAATCCTCTTTCTGTAATGTCCAGAAACGTGTCTGAGTATTTCGGAATCCTCTTTCTGTAATGTCCAGAAACGTGTCTGAGTATTTCGGAATCCTCTTTCTGTAATTTTCAGAAACGTTTCTGAGTATTTCGGAATCCTCTTTCCGTAATTTCCAGAAATGTTTCTGAGTATTCTGTGCAGCTGTGGTTCATGAAAGTTTCGAAAACGTTTCCGAGTATTTCGGAATTCTCCAAACAATTTTCAAAAACGTTTCCGAGAATTTCGGAATCCTTTTTCCGTGATTTTTTCTAAAACATAATTCTTTATTATAGTATTGCATACCATATCAGTTTCAATTCTTTCATATCTAAGAGCAATAATACAAGCAATTTTAGAATTATTCGTGGATTTTTTTTTTTTTTTTTTTTGGAATTTCTAATGACAAATAGCATGGTTAACAGCATAACATATGCACAGTTATAAATTTTTGAAAAATTATGAAATAATCTAGTAGTTTCATTCCTAATCACAAAATCGTCGGGGAATTGGAGTGGGGGGGGTACCTTCTGAAAAGTGGGGATTGTTTGTTAAACAATCTTAAACTTCAGTTTTTCTCTCAATATTTTCAAGACAAAACTATCAACATATTTTATTTTTAATGCAGAACTTAAAAACATATCTTGTATCAAACTTGATAGCTTTTATCTTCGGATAAAATTTGACAGGACTTACCTACCCTTCGCGTTCCGGAATTCGTTCACCTCAAGTCAATTTCTTTGACGAACAAAGTGTACCGAAAAGTACCAACAGAGAAATTGATGAATTTAAATATGACACCAAGTCCCCCTGCTGGAACCATTCGGGTTGATTCTTCTGTTCTTGCCCTTTTCCAGCTCATCACAAATATAAATACTTATTCAAAATAGGTTACTGATTTTATTTTTACAGTGTGCGCAAAATGCATTATATATTTTATTTATTAAAACATTGAACTCTATTACATGATTATTCCATTTCATATATACGAGAATAACCCCTCCCCCACCATAAAAGTGATGGTGCACCCATAAAATGCTATGAAGCGCCCACCCCCCCTTGAAAAAGCAACATCATATACATTATAAATCAAAGTATCACATACATTATAAATCAAAGTATCATATAAATTATGAGTCAAATACTTTAATATGGTGTAAAAATACAAAATTATTTTATTAAATCTTTTTTTTTTTCTTTTTTTTTTTGCTTTTGGTAAAATTGAGGCTCGTAAAACGAAAAAAATGAAGACACTTTTAAATACATATATGTATCTATTTGTTAAATAAATTAATACACATTAAACTAATTTAAAGCGTTTCGCTAATGCAAATATTTAAAGAGATATCGTCATTTAGATAATACTGAAGCACTATGTTCCTAATTACAAGAGATAGTTTTTTTTTACTTCATACAATCTAGCTACACTGTTTACAAGAGAATGAAAACATGCAACCTTAAAGACGAACTATCAAACCTGACAATTTGCATATTATAACATTTAATTCATAATGCTTGATACATAGCCAAATATTAACTGAGATTGACACATAAAAACAAAGTACACAATAACACATATTTAAATTTTTTTATAATCTTCAATTCATAAATTTTACAGAATAAAACTAGACACACTTGCACTTTAAATATGTGTTCTATGTAATGTAAAATATTTTCAAATTGCAATAGTTCACAACGAAAAAATAATACTGAAGAAAATAGTTTTTTTTAACGAGATTTATATGAACTAAATCTCTTTAAAGTAATAGAGTTGCAAAGCGACTTACCTATTCGTCGGTGGTGGTCTTTTGCAGGCTTTGGTCACCAAAAAGGTGATTTTTATGACAGAATAAAATTCTGCCAACAAAAATTACCCATTTGGTAGAAAGAAGAAAAGTATCCAAGAAAAAAGTAAATTACCTACACAAGTTATGCGACGCAATGAATTTACATGGCGTCCTCTCGGTAGTTATTTGGTTTTCAATTTCAGTTTGTATTCCTTCCGCGAGCATGCGTCGAGAATTTGCACTTCGTACTTAAAAATAATTGACATAGCTTCAAATTCAATCTTATGACGATACATATGCAAGAAAATACAAGACTTTAGAATTATCTTCAGTGAATTCATGCGAGGAACAAAACTTCTACTAATCCCCTTGATGAGTGTTACTTCGCATACATGAGTCAGCACTTGTTTTTATTGCGTGCTTTCGAAAGTTTCAGTTTAGATTTTCTGCTGGACTATAAAATTGTGAGCTGCGCATGCGTCGACTCTTACTTTCTTGCTATACGGGAAACGTTTTTGATTATAACAGAAAACTGCGGAGGGCGTACGAATCTGTGTATTACGGAAAACTTTTTTATATATTCAGAGAGTTTTCCGAGATTTTTTACAGTGTAATTACAAGAGATAGTTTTTTTTTTTTACTTCATACAATCTAGCTACACTGTTTACAAGAGAATGAAAACATGCAACTTTAAAGACGAACTATCAAACCTGACAATTTGTATATTATAACATTTAATTCATAATGCTTGATACATAAATGTTCAGCCAAATATTAACTGAGATTGACACATAAAAACAAAGTACACAATAACACTTATTTAATTTTTTTTATAATCTTCAATTCATAAATTTTACAGAATAAAACTAGACACACTTGCACTTTAAATATGTGTTCTATGTAATGTAAAATATTTTCAAATTGCAATAGTTCACAACGAAAAAATGATACTGAAGAAAATAGTTTTTTTTAACGAGATTTATATGAACTAAAT
Organism: Uloborus diversus; assembly: GCF_026930045.1. Lineage (NCBI taxonomy): Eukaryota > Metazoa > Arthropoda > Arachnida > Araneae > Uloboridae > Uloborus > Uloborus diversus. The sequence continues at coordinate 10,257 of NW_026558225.1, forward strand.
CTCTTTAAAGTAATAGAGTTGCAAAGCGACTTACCTATTCGTCGGTGGTGGTCTTTTGCAGGCTTTGGTCACCAAAAAGGTGATTTTTATGACAGAATAAAATTCTGCCAACAAAAATTACCCATTTATTATAGAAAGAAGAAAAGTATCCAAGAAAAAAGTAAATTACCTACACAAGTTATGCGACGCAATGAATTTAGATGGCGTCCTCTCGGCAGGTTTTTGGTTTTTGATTTCAGTTTGTATTTCTTCCGCGAGCATGCGTCGAGAATTTGCACTTCGTACTTAAAAATAAGTGACATAGCTTCAAATTCAATCTCATGACGATACATATGCAAGAAAATATAAGACTTTAAAATTATCTTCAGTGAATTCATGCGAGGAACAAAACTTCTACTAATCCCCTTGATGAGTGTTACTTCGCATACATGAGTCAGCTCTTGTTTTCATTGCGTGCTTTCGAAAGTTTCAGTTTAGATTTGCTGCTGGACTATAAAATTGCCGTGTGAGCTGCGTATGCGTCGACTCTTACTTTCTTGCTAAACGGGAAACGTTTTTGATTATAGCAGAAAACTGCGGAGAGCGTACGAATCTGTGTATTACGGAAAACGTTTTTGTATATTCAGAGAGTTTTCCGAGATTTTTTACAGTGTAATCACATTACTACAACGCGGTGATCGGGTTAGTTTTACTTTAACTATAGTGACATCATAACGGGGTTTACCAAGACCAAACATGTAAACATGCTTTTATTTCCTTGCAAATAAGTTATCATCATAATGGGGTGTAACGTAGGAGGCCTCCTCGTGGTGCACCCTGGATAACGCTAAGTCTGCTACAGCGTCTACCGCTCTCCATTTTAATGTTGAGAAATATTGGAGAGCCCGTGGTTTAATAACCTAATTGACCAATTGACCCGGCATTTGTAAAATAAAAATAGTTATCATCATAATTCTTAAATAATTTAAAGTTAATTTTTATTTACATTTAGCAAATAGGTTTCTATTCTAAATGAAGCATAACGACCATTATTCTTCGAATGTTCCGATTATAAAAATATTGAGAAATATTAAAAACTCTCTTTTTTTTTCTTTTTTTTTCCTTTTTGCTTTTGATTTTTCTGCTTTCTAATAAACTAAAATCAGAGTGTTTTCTCATATACTGCCGTTGGCAGAGAAAGGGCAGTAACTGCAAAGTTTTCATTTTTCACTTTTTTTGCATAATTGTCAACAGAGCCGTGGGGGGGTGGGGGGTCTTACCAAACACATTCTTTGAAACATTTATATTTTCTATCAAATTTCGTTTCATGTGTATTCTATTGATTTATGTTACAATAGATTAAAATGGAAGGAGGGAATGTTCTTACAAAACGCCATACTGTTACATAATAAATGAATTTCTCAATAACTACCATAAACTACCATAAACACACATTGAGTGTGTACAATTTTTCAGTCATACTTAGGCTTGCCAGACGTCCCGGCCAGTTTACTCCACGTCCCGGGAAAAAATAAATTTGATTACAAATGATCAAAAAGGCTTAAAAATAATCAAGTGTGAAGGATTATTTAGGATAATTACTTTATCATTTGTAACACTGAATTATAAAATTAAAACCGGATTGGTTTGTATGGATTTTTACTACTAGATTTAAACCAGATTAGACTGTCTAAAAAAGTCCGATAAAATGAAAAGTACTTCTCAATAGTGTAACACATTGTTTTCCTCATTCAAAGTATTTTCTCTAACTAAAATAAATTGTAAATATTTTCTTCTACAAAGTGAAATGCTCAAATTGTATCTGCTTATATCATTTTTTATTACATCAGATTTATGTTCATAGTTAGCAACATTGTATTAGCAACATAGTATTCATAGCATTGAGAATAAACAGCTCTACACTCCAAAAATCAGCCTCAGGTGGCGTAACCATTGGGGGGGGGGGAGGGATAGGGGGTTAGAACCCCCATGAGTCCCAATATATATATATATATATATATATATATATATATATGTGTGTGTGTGTGTGTGTGTGTGTGTGTGTGTGTGTGTGTGTGTGTGTGTGTGTGTGTGTATAAACTCGAAGGCATAGCTTTACTTTAAACTTCAGAAAAAATTCCCCCCCCCCAAGAATTTTTTTTCGCTACGCCACTGCTCAGGTGTGTACCCTTTTTAATAACTGCAACTCGGGGGGGGGGGGGCTTTCGGTGTCTCGGTTGAACATTTCAGAAATCTGGCAAGCCTAGTCATACTAATTTCATTTCAAAAATGAAATTGAAAATATAATAACAACAACAATACTTTTGTCGGTGAAAAACAAAACAAAATAAAATAAATAAATAATGGATTTATTTACTGCCAGTTCTTTGGATAAAAAATTTCGGAGGCGATTTGAACTCTATAAACCACCTCCTTGCATACGGCTCTGATTGTCATCTATTGTACGTTAGCTTTACTGTACAGGCTTGCTTATTTGGTCTCCACTGAAAAAAAGCGCGAAAAAAAATCTATTCCAACCTTTCCCTATGGTTAGTATTGAATCCAAACGCGTTTCTTCAAATATCTAGAAAATTCATTTCTTCAGATACTGCAGTTTACCTCCCCACGGTAGTATAGACTTATATTTCATACTTTAAGTAAAAAAAAAGGAAAAAGGAAAAAGAAAAAAAAAATTGAATTTTGACATCTGAAATTCAAATTATGTTTTTCGCAATCACGAGTGTGTGTGTGTAGGCTTGTGTGTTTGTGTCTGTGTGCAGGTATGAGTGTGTGGGTAGTTGTGTGTATGAGTGTGTGTATGTGTAAGTGTCTGTTTGTATGCGTGTATGTGTTTGTGTATGCGTGTAGGTGTATGTATATGTGTGTATGTGTTTGTTTGTAGGTGCGTGTATGTATGCTTGTAAGTGTAGGATATTGACGCAACCTGGAGACGGCTTTCGCTAGAGGAGCAGCATCGTGAGGAGCCGGTCGCATTTAAGCATACGGTACTCGAGTTTGGACATGTGAATAACACGTGCTCTTCATTGGTTGAATCGTCTGTCAATCAATTGCTTTTCGCTCCGCCGCCGCTGAAACGAGCGCCATGTTGATCTGAGATGGCCGATATGGATTCGCTCTCGTTCTCCATGAAAATAAAAAGCGAACATTTACCTGCTAAGTTTCACAATATTATTGTAGAAAATGATGAAAAGATCTTAGTAAGAAGCAACGTTACGTCCACGGTGGACATAGATACTTGGGTCCAAGAATTTTGAAAGAAAACAAATACTAAGTGGAGCACGATAAATTCATGCCCATCAGGTCAAAAGTTCGTTTGCTGGTAAGTTTTTTTTCCTTCGACCCTTTTTTAAAATATTTAATTTAACTTTGAATACCTTGATTTTTTTTCAAAGATTTTTTTAAAAACATGTTATGAACTTTTAAATCAAATTGTGCAGCTATTGTTTTCTATAGATTTGTAGTGTTAATAAATGATTAAAAAAATATTTATGGCTAGTTTTTACATATATATATATATATATATATATATATATATATATATATATATATATATATATATATATATTTCAAAGTAAATTTCGATTAATTAAACTGTTGAACTACAGAGTGATATATTCCAGGATTTATTAGTACATAATTTGCCATTGGTGTTAAAATATTTTAAATTATTGTTGAATCAATCAATTGCAAACTGTTTTAATTGACAAAGGGAAACACAGCTAAACATCAAAATTATGTATAAAATTTCTTATAAAATGCAATTAAAACAGGGAAGTAGGGGAAAAAGGACAGTTCTGCGACAGCCGGCGCAGCCCGCAGCCAGCTGCGCCGTCCATCTCCCCGATTGCGCCTCCCACTCCCCCTCCGACCTTGGGGTTGACCTTGGGGTTGACCCTCCCCACGACCGGGGCCGCCGCGAGAACCCGTAGAAGGTGACGAGGGTTTTTCCCGCGTTTTAGATATTTTCCCGCGTTTTCGGACTTAGAATATTTTGAACTTGTTGTCATGGAATCCACAAAGTTTTTACTTTTTGGATGGCAACACTTGTTTGAGTTTCGGTTTTGGAATGGCAACACTTGTTGTCATGACAACCAGAGTTTTTAGTTTTCGGTTGGCAACACTTGTTGCTATGTTTTAACTTATGCTATGTTTAACGTCGGTGGCGCCATCTATTGAGAGGTTGATTTTTTATTTCCGGACTTTGAATATTTCTGCGAATTTAATTATTTTTATTTTTACAGAGTGTTGAAGTTGGGAATCGAACACCCAAACTTTGAGTTAGCAAAAACGTATGCTAACCACTATGCTATATTTTTCATTACTCTTTCAGTCTTAATGTGAATCTGTACCATGACAACGAATATTACAATTAAATTAATTTTAAAACCATCAGTTAATTTACTCTTTAGTACTAATCATGGCATATCATTAACTGAATTTCAACTCATAATTGAAACTATCATCATTATTATTATTTTTCATAATAACAAAGTTTTCACTTAAGTAAAGATTTATTTAAATACAACCCATTCGAGATTTTAGATTTGGTTCAATGCTTTGTGGACTTGAAATATATTTTAAACTTTGATTTTCTTTTTCATGCATTTCAAACTTTATCATTTTTATTTTTTCTAACTTGTTAAATTTTCTTAACTAATTTCATTTTTCTTTGTCAAATTTACAAATAATTTTTCTAACTTGTAAAAATTTCGAAGAAATAATTTTCTTAACTAATTTTTTTTGACTTTCATACAACAAAATATTTTTTCTTACTTGTTAAATTTTCAAAGAAATAATTAACTTAAATATTCTTTCACACATTTTGAACTTTAACGTTTTTTCCTGTCATTTAGCACTTTGATTTTTTTTTTTTTCACTATTTTAGCGTTTTTCAATTATTTTCAGTCTTTAACTATTTTCTTAACTTTTTAGTCTTTAACTAATTTCAAGCATTTCAGACTTAGATTATTTTTTCGTGATTTCGATTTTTTTTTTTTTTAGTATATTTTAGAGTTTGATCATTTTCTCGCTTGTTTTTACTTTATCGTTTTTTTTTTTCCCGATATTTTTAAACTTAGAAATTTTTCACAAGTAGTGACAGGAATCGAACCTTCAAATTTTTCAAAACGTTATCATGTCTTCAATTTTTGCAATCATGTCAAACTTGCAATCAATTTACTCGTAGTAGTAATTAACACTTATCATTAACAAATTTTCTCAGATTTTAAAAAAATCAACTTAATTAATTTTTTCCAGTAAGCAAATTGCGCACTCAAGTTACATTCCAACACTGCATATATGTTTCAAGAGTTTCATTGAATTTATCACATTCCATTTAATTAACTCTAATAATTACTTTTTCATTAATACTTAACTTAATCATTTTATCATACATTTATTCCAGTTACAAAATTATGCTTAAAAGTTATTTATTTTTCTTAGCACAAGAGATTTTAACATGTTCCTACTAAAATGCTTTTCACTCTAGTTTGAGTTTACTAAAATAGCAACTCATTTACGATTTAGATTCATTTAATCGTCTTTGATTCTTTTTTCATTGTTAATATTTTAAATTATCACATACGTTATTATTTTTATACATTTATCCATTTAATTTTCGAAAATCTACAATCAATTTACTTTTCGTATTAATTAACACTTATCACTATCAAATATTTTCATGAATTTTAAAAAATTATCTTCTTAAATAATTTTTTACTGTAACCAAATTTCCCACTCAAGTTATATTTTATCACTACATATGCTTTTCATGAGTTTCACTTAATTTATCGCATTTCATTTAATTAACTCTAATAATTATTTTTTATCATCGATATTTAAGTTAATCATATTTTCCTTTCTTTATTTTTTTTTTCATGCAAACACTCTTGATGGAATAAAACAAAATTTTCAACTTTCATGAATTAAATCCCCTCTGAATATTTTATTTTACTTTACCATACTTTACTATTTTACTTACTGCGTTTTACTATTTATCATTCATTACAGCTTTTCCAAAATATTACTTTACAACCAACCAATTTCATTAACAGAATTTTCATTACAATTTATAAATTTCACTTTTATTTAATTATTTTTACCTACGGTAAAATAAAACACATAACACAAAAATGTTAAACATCAATGAAGTACCCAAGAAATGTTAAAATTATAAGTCGAGTATCAAAACTTCATGTCAGCAAATTTTAAAAATAGACTTACCGAAAAATAACTTCTACTGAAATTCATTTCAAAACTTGGAATCAATTTACTCTTAGCATTAATAAACACTTATCATTAAGAAATTTTCATGGATTTTAAAAATCAACTTATTTAATTTTTTTCCAGTAAGCAAATTTCGCACTCAAGTTACATTTCATCACTTTATATGCTTTTCAAGAGTTTCATTTAATTTATCACATTTTATTTAATCAACTCTATTAATTATTTTTGATTAGTATTTAACTTAGTCATTTTATTGCATAGTGTTTTACTTTATTATTATTATTTTTTTTTTTCATACAAGCACTCTTGTTAGAATAAAACAAAATTTTCAACCTTCATGAATTAGAATCACTTTGGCTATTTCATTTTCCCAATAATATTTTACTTTAACAACTAATTTCTTTAACAAAATCGATATCATTTATTTTAGTCTTTATCCTTTTCGAACGATACATTCAAATGGACAGCTATACGTTAAATTAAGAAACTTAATCTAAATTTTGACAAATTAAGTTATAGCTAAATACTGACTAAAATTAAGTACAAAAGACTAACCTTTTTGGGGTGAAATCCCTCAAGTACCAGCTATCGCGAAGTTATTTAAAAACAGTGAATGAAATTGTAATAAGTGGATTGTTAATTATAACTCAATCTCACAAAATTACAATCTCACGCATGTTTTATTTGAAATCACTGCATACGGCTGGCTGCCCATCGTCGATTTGCAGAACGCATGCCGTGATATCGCAAATCAACTCGGCTGTTGAAAAAAACTACCGTAATGCTACAGCACTTCGGATCGTCCACACTCACCGAGACGAATTGAGAAAATGACTTTATCAATATTGCTATCTACCCCTTTACCGATAACAGATAACAAACCCCACGTGCGAGTATTATTCACCACCTGGCCTACGTCTTTCAAGTGATGTCACTGTTTCTGACCAATTAAAATTAGTTCACGTTTCTCAAATATCAAGCACATAGATCGGCAATAGCCTGATGTCTGGTTTTCCAAACAAAATTTTAGATTTTAATTCGTAGTTTCGAATTAATTTCTTTTTCATTTCAAACTTATAAAAAAAAAATTTCCAGCTTGTAAGAATATTTCTTTCAAAAACAGATTTTTGATTCAAAACAGTATTTTTTCAAACTTGTAATATTTTTCTACTTAGAAAATGAAATCAAAAATTTTTGTTTTCTTTAATCATATAAAATGTTTTTTAAGAAATAATTTCTCAAACTTGTAATATTTTTCCACTAATTAAAAAAAAAAAAAATCATTTTTTTTTTTTTTTCAATCATATAAAAATAAATTTTTATTCTTACAACAATAAATTTTTCCGCAAAAATATTTTTTTCAAATCAAAATAATAATAATAATAATATTTTTGTAACATATTGTTTTTTTTTTCCTTTCAATCTTTTTTTTTTTTTTTTTCAAAAATTTTCAAACTTACAAAATAAAATTTTTTCAACTGAATCTTCAAACGAAATGATTTAATTAAATTTAAAACTCAATATCACTTTACTCTTAGTATTAATAACCAATAGCACTTAACCATTTACTCTTTGCACTCTAAGTATTAATTAACACACACGCATTACAAATAATAATAATAATGTTTAAGATACTTACAAATCATCCACTCAAGCTTTCAAATATCCATCTAGCATGTTATTGTTCATTCGTGTGAGGGAACTTGTAATAAAACTTTACTTATCAACCGAAATTATAAGCGAAAATATCGCATTTTTTTAGCACTTAATATAATCCTACAATTAACAAATTGGTTTTAACTTTGAATTTAAGAAAAATAAAAACTATTACACACTTAGTAACATATCTATCGATGTATATTATTTCATGACAAATCACAAATAGGTGAGGATCTTTTATCGATCATGTGACCAACTAAGTTAAGAAAGAGCGTTCTTATCTCATATGAGAATTTATAAGTCTTTAATATTTCTCTTTAATGTAAGTGTATTGATACGTACGAGTTTGTGTATGTGAATATAACTGTGTATTGTTTTCAAACCATTGTCATGTTTAAGCTTTACGGTTCTAATTTTGACTTTCCACTTAGCATTATTTGAAGTCCTTCGCATGCATTAAACTATAGAAATATTACAAAAGTTATATTTTCATTCAGTCTTAATTACAAAACCATACAATAAGATGAAGACAACACCGATAGTATAAAGATTACTTACAATAAAGTGCATATAAAAAATATATGTAAGAGTGATTTCAAAGTATAATCCATCAACCATATTCAACAACTCAATCAAAACACAAGTCTCTTTTAAAATGATAAACACAATTTATTCACACACACAGTAAAAGACAATTAAAAAAACTTTCATCCTTAAGTAAAACTCTTCAAAACTTTCAAGCGTATTTTTAACATCGATTGCATCAAATAAATCAGACACATGACATTTTAAACATGGACTATCAACATTCAAAGTAACGAAGTCACGAGTCAAGTTTTCCCAATTAACATTAAAAAGAACCCGTTCGAAAAAAGTGTCGAACTTTCGACCCCTTGTTAATGATTCACATTCATGCACTCTCATGTAAAAAATGAATCCATTTTTACAATCCACACATTCTTTTTTAGAAAGGTAGTTTATGTTGCATATGAGCTCATCAAATAGTCACTTACGTAGAGAATCAGCCAGTTTACGAACTTCTTGTGATGTATATGTGCTGATTTTATCACATCGACAATCACAGGGATATTTTTTCTCAATTTCCGAAAGGATGTACTCTTTTAGAGTATAAGTCATAAGTTTGTCTTTGACACTACGTGAGATACAAGGGGACGCGTAGCACAATTTGTCAATCTGGCTTTCCAAAAGTAGAACTCTATCAGGCATCAACTGGAACACTTCTCGTTTCAGTTTGAACAATCTTTGCACACTAACACAGATGTTACCATTCGCACTCGACTCTCCTTTTTTATAACAAAAACGAAATCACGGTCTTCGATTAATTTTTGATTTATATTTTTACGTATCAATCACGTGTAATTGATCATGTCAATTTGCATGAGATGCGAAAACCGTCATCGGCATTCGATGTGATGTGAAAACCATGCTACCATCTTAAAATTACTCGTAGTAGGTCAGGATGAATTTGGAAGTCAAAGTGTTGGCATTTTCTAAAAATCTGAATACTGTGTAAAACAACACAATTCTGCTCAAAAGTTCATGTGATATTCTATGACGTCAGTAGCAAGAGATTTATGTACACTTCTCATTGGTTAAAGTGAATATTCATTGGTTTATAGTGGATGTTTGGAGAATCATTTTCAGGGTGGATTCTGAGCTTTGAAAGAGATCGTGAAATTTTATTCTATGTACTTAGGATTTTTCTTCACCAGCTAGCTGTTAAAAACCTAGTTTGATTTATTTTTTAAGTTCACAGGAAGTTGTTTTAGTATTGTGACTCCTAATCCTATGAGAGTTAAGAATGACTAACGCTGGTGAAAATCATTCTGAAACTTTGAAGCCTGAAGATGAACAGATGGGATGCAACGAACATGAAAATGAACATTGAGGCTTCTCCACAGCCTGATGATATGATACACTTGGGTGATTGTATTTTCACTTTAGGTGAATGCTTTTCGGAAACGTACACGCGTGCATATTAGAAGATATACGTGTGGGAAAGATGGTATTTTTCGACCAACTATGGATGGTATTTCCTTAGAACCAGATGTGTGGAGATTAGTTATTTCAAGCCTACGTAAAAATATAAATCAAAAATTAATCGAAGACCGTGATTTCGTTTTTGTTAATAAAAAAGGAGAGTCGAGTGCGGAATGGTAACATCTGTGTTAGTGTGCAAAGATTGTTCAAACTGAAACGAGAAGTGTTCCAGTTGATGCCTGATAGAGTTCTACTTTTGGAAAGCCAGATTGACAAATTGTGCTACGCGTCCCCTTGTATCTCACGTAGTGTCAAAGACAAACTTATGACTTATACTCTAAAAGAGTACATCCTTTCGGAAATTGAGAAAAAATATCCCTGTGATTGTCGATGTGATAAAATCAGCACATATACATCACAAGAAGTTCGTAAACTGGCTGATTCTCTACGTAAGTGACTATTTGATGAGCTCATATGCAACATAAACTACCTTTCTAAAAAAGAATGTGTGGATTGTAAAAATGGATTCATTTTTTACATGAGAGTGCATGAATGTGAATCATTAACAAGGGGTCGAAAGTTCGACACTTTTTTCGAACGGGTTCTTTTTAATGTTAATTGGGAAAACTTGACTCGTGACTTCGTTACTTTGAATGTTGATAGTCCATGTTTAAAATGTCATGTGTCTGATTTATTTGATGCAATCGATGTTAAAAATACGCTTGAAAGTTTTGAAGAGTTTTACTTAAGGATGAAAGTTTTTTTAATTGTCTTTTACTGTGTGTGTGTGAATAAATTGTGTTTATCATTTTAAAAGAGACTTGTGTTTTGATTGAGTTGTTGAATATGGTTGATGGATTATACTTTTGAAATCACTCTTACATATATTTTTTATATGCACTTTATTGTAAGTAATCTTTTATACTATCGGTGTTGTCTTCATCTTATTGTATGGTTTTGTAATTAAGACCTGAATGAAAATATAATTTTTGTAATATTTCTATAGTTTAATGCATGCGAAGGACTTCAAA